>NC_041391.1:140035105-140047225 GCF_002162155.2 Triticum dicoccoides
ATGGTCACGTTAGTAACTTCTTTGTCAATGGCAGGGGTCTGCGACAGGGCGACCCCGCGTCCCCTATTCTGTTCAACTTCGTTGCCGATGCCTTCCCTCGCATCTTGTCTAGGGCTGCCCATCATGGTCATATCACGCCGGTGGTTTCTCATCTAACCCCGGAGGGTGTTACTCACTTGCGGTATGCTGATGACACCATTATTATGGTTGACTTGAACGATGATTGCATTGCCCACCTCAAGTTTATCCTCCTGTGCTTTGAGGCCGTTTCGGGACTGAAAATTAACTTTTCTAAGAGTGAGATCCTTGTCACTGGTGTTGATGATTCGGAGGCTTTGAGAGTAGCATGGCTTCTCAACTGTAACCTAGGCTCCTTCCCCTTTAAGTACCTGGGTCTTCCCATTTCGCCAGACTTGCTTCATTCAAAAGACTTTGCTCCAGCTGTCTCTACGGTGGGAAACAGGGTCCTTCCCTGGCATGGCAGATATAATACCAATGCCGGGAAAGTTGCTTTGATCAATGCTTGCTTGTCTTCCCTTCCTATGTTCTTAATGGGTTTCTATCTTCTCTCGGCTGGTATCCATGCGGGGTTTGACAAACATAGGGGTGCTTTTTATTGGAACGCTGCTGACAACAGACGAAAGTATAGGCTGGTTAAATGAAAACTCATGTGTAGGCCTAAGAACCTTGAGGGTTGGGCATCATTAACACGTCTGTCATGAATAAATGCCTTATGATCAAATGGTGGTGGAAGATCATGTCTAGTGGGGCCAGATCTTTATGGTACTCTATTCTTAAAGCTAAGTATTTTCCCCACTCTAGCCCGATGTTTGTAGGGGCCCGGTGTCGTGGTTCTAAGTCTGACAGTAGAAAGGGGGGGGGTAGGTATGGAGAGGCAAGATCTTAGCTATGGCGAAGATGTACACACAAGGTTTACGAGTTCAAGCCCTTCTCGGAGGAAGTAACAGCCCTACGTCTCGGTGCCCGGAGGCGGTCGATTGGATTATGTGTGTTGTGTTACAGGGGGTGCGAACCCTTGTCTTAGAGGAGGGGGGTAGCTTATATAGAGTGTGCCAGGACCCCCGCCCACCTCCATTACAAAGGGCTTAATGTACATAAAGTGGGGGCGTTACAGGTAACGACAGTCTTAAATGTTCTTAATGCTCATGAAGACTAAGGAGTGAATGCCTGGCCATTGTGAAGGAAATATGCCCTAGAGGCAATAATAAAGTTATTATTTATTTCCTTATTTCATGATAAATGTTTATCATTCATGCTAGAATTGTATTAACCGAAAACATAATACATGTGTGAATACATAGACAAACATAATGTCACCAGTATGCCTCTACTTGACTAGCTCGTTAATCAAAGATGGTTAAGTTTCCTAACCATAGACATGAATTGTCATTTGATTAACGGGATCAAATCATTAGAAGAATGATGTGATTGACTTGACCCATTCCGTTAGCTTAGCACTTGATCATTTAGTATGTTGCTATTGCTTTCTTCATGACTTATACATGTTCATATGACTATGAGATTATCCAACTCCCTTTACCGGAGGAACACTTTGTGTGCTACCAAACGTCACAAGTAACTGGGTGATTATAAAGGAGCACTACAGGTGTCTCCGAAGATACATGTTGGGTTGGCGTATTTCGAGATTAGGATTTGTCACTCCGATTGTCGGAGAGGTATCTCTGGGCCCTCTCGGTAATACACATCACTATAAGCCTTGCAAGCAATGTAGCTAATGAGTTAGTTACAGAATGATGCATTACGTAATGAGTAAAGAGACTTGCCGGTAACGAGATTGAACTAGGTATTGGATACCGACGATCGAATCTCGGGCAAGTAACATACCGATGACAAAGGGAAAAACGTATGTTGTTATGCGGTCTGACCGATAAAGATCTTCGTAGAATATGTGGGAGCCAATATGAGCATCCAGGTTCCGCTATTGGTTATTGACCGGAGACGTTTCTCGGTCATGTCTACATATATCTCAAACCTGTAGGGTCCGCACGCTTAAGGTTTCGATGACAGTTATATTATGAGTTTATGAGTTTTGATGTACCGAAGGAGTTCGGAGTCCCGGATGAGATCGGGGACATGACGAGGAGTCTCGAAATGGTTGAGACGTAAAGATCGATATATTGGACGACTATATTCGGAGTTCGGAAAGGTTCCGAGTCAGTCGGGTATTTTTCGGAGTATCGGAGAGTTACGGGAATCCGCCGGGGAGTATATGGGCCTTATTGGGCCATACGGGAATAGAGAAGAGAGGCCAAAAGGAAGGAGGCCTGCGCCCCCCCTCTGGTCCGAATTGGACAAGGGGAGCAGCCCCCTTCTCCTTCTCCCTCTCCTCCTCTTTCCTTCTCTCCTACTCCAACAAGGAAAGGAGGAGTCCTACTCCCGGTGGGAGTAGGACTCCCCCTTGGCGCGCCTCCTCCCTAGGCCAGCCGCCTCCCCCTTGCTCCTTTATATACGGGGGCAGGGGGCACCCCAGAGACACAACAACAATTGATCCCTTGGATCTCTTAGCCGTGTGCGATGCCCCCCTCGACCATAGTCCACCTCGATAATACTATAGCGGTGCTTAGGCGAAGCCCTGCGACGGTGGAACATCAAGATCGTCACCACACCGTCATGCTGACGAAACTCTTTCCTGACACTTTGCTGGATCGGAGTCTGGGGATCGTCATCGAGCTGAACGTGTGCTAGAACTCGGAGGTGCCATAGTTTCGGTGCTTGATCGGTCGGGCCGTGAAGACGTACGACTACATCAACCGCGTTGTTATAACGCTTCCGCTATCGGTCTACGAGGGTACAGGACAACACTCTCCCCTCTTGTTGCTATGCATCACCATGATCTTGCGTGTGCGTAGGAATTTTTTTTAAATTACTACGTTCCCCAACAGTGGCATCCGAGCCTAGGCTTTATGCGTTGATGTTATATGCACGAGTAGAACACAAGTGAGTTGTGGGCGATACAAGTCATACTGCTTACCAGCATGTCATACTTTGGTTCGGCGATATTGTTGGATGAAGCGGCCCGGACCGACATTACGCGTACGCTTAAGCGAGACTGGTTCTACCAACGTGCTTTGCACACAGGTGGCTGGCGGGTATCAGTTTCTTCAACTTTAGTTGAACCGAGTGTGGCTACGCCCGGTCCTTGCGAAGTTTAAAACAACACTAACTTGACGAACTATCGTTGTGGTTTTGATGCGTAGGTAAGAACGGTTCTTGCTCAGCACGTAGCAGCCACGTAAAACTTGCAACAACAAAGTAGAGGACGTCTAACTTGTTTTTGCAGGGCATGTTATGATGTGATATGGTCAAGACGTGATGAGATATAAGTTGTTGTATGAGATGATCATGTTTTGTTGAAGTTATCGACAACTGGCAGAAGCCCAATGGTTGTCTCTTTGTTGCATAAGATGCAAGTGCCAAGTAATTGCTTTACTTTATCGCTATGCGATAGCAATAGTTGCAAGAGCAATAGTTGGCAAGACGATCATGTGACGGCACATTGATATAGATCAAGATGATGAAGATCTGGTGTCGTGCCGGTGATGATAGAGATCATGACAGTACTTCGGAGATGGAGATCACAAGCACAAGATGATGATGGCAATATCATATCACTTATATTGATTGCATGTGATGTTTATCCTTTATGCATCTTATCTTGCTTTGATTGACGGTAGCATTTTAAGATGATCTCTCACTAACTATCAAGAAGTGTTCTCCATGAGTATGCACCGTTGCAAAAGTTCTTCGTGCTGAGACACCACGTGATGATCGGGTGTGATAGGCTCTACGTTAAAATACAACGGGTGCAAAACAGTTGTGCACGCGGAATACTCAGGTTAAACTTGATGAGCCTAGCATATACAGATATGGCCTCGGAACACGAAGACCGAAAGGTCGAACGTGAATCATATAGTAGATATGATCAACATAGTCATGTTCACCATTGAAAACTACTCCATCTCACGTGATGATCGGACATGGTTTAGTTGATTTGGATCACGTGATCACTTAGATGACTAGAGAGATGTCTATCTAAGTGGGAGTTCTTAAGTAATATGATTAATTGAACTTTAATTTATCATGAACTTAGTCCTGATAGTATTTTGCAAATTATGTTATAGATCAATAGCTCGCATTGTTGCTTCCCTATGTTTATTTTGATATGTTCCTAGAGAAAAATATGTTGAAAGATGTTAGTAGCAATGATGTGGATTGGATCCGTGATCTGAGGTTTATCCTCATTGCTGCACAAAAGATTTATGTCCTTGATGCACCGCTAGGTGACAAACCTATTGCAGGAGCAGATGCAGACATTATGAACGTTTGGCTAGCTCAAAATGATGACTACTTGATAGTTTAGTGCACCATGCTTAAACGGCTTAGAATCGGGACTTCAAAGACATTTTGAACGTCATGGACCATATGAGATGTTCCAGGAGTTGAAGTTAATATTTCCAGCAAATACCCGAGTTGAGAGATATGAAGTCTCCAACAAGTTCTATAGCTAAAAGATGGAGGAGAATCGCTCAACTAGTGAGCATGTGCTCAGATTGTCTGGGTACTTCAATCGCTTGAATCAAGTGGGAGTTAATCTTCCAGATAAGATAGTGATTGACAGAATTCTCTAGTCACCATCACTAAGTTATTAGAACTTCGTGATGAACTATAGTATGCAAGGGATGACGAAAACGATTCCCGAGCTCTTCGTGATGCTGAAATCGACGAAGGTAGAAATCAAGAAAGAGCATCAAGTGTTGATGATTGACAAGACCACTAGTTTCAAGAAAAGGGCAAAGGGAAAGAAAGGGGAACTTCAAGTAGAATGACAAGCAAGTTGTCACTCCCAAGATGAAGCCCAAAGCTGAACCAAAGCCTGAAACTGAGTGCTTACACTGCAAAGGAAATGGTCACTGGAAGCGGAAATGCCCTGAATATTTGGTGGATAAGAAGGATGGCAAAGTAAAACAAGGGTATATTTGATATACAGGTTATTGATGTGTGCCTTACTAGTGTTTATAGTAGCCCCTGAGTATTTGATACTTGTTCGGTTGCTAAGATTAGTAACTCGAAACAGGAGTTACAGAATAAACAGAGACTAGTTGAGGGTGAAGTGATGATGTGTGTTGGAAGTGGTTCCAAGATTGATATGATCATCATCGCACACTCCCTATACTTTCGGGATTAGTGTTAAACCTAAATAAATGTTATTTGGCGTTTGCGTTGAACATGAATATGATTTGATCATGTTTATTGCGATACGGTTATTCATTTAAAGTCAAAGAATAATTGTTGTTCTGTTTACATGAATAAAACCTTCAATGGTCATACACCCAATGAAAATAGTTTGTTGGATCTTGATCATAGTGATACACATATTCATAATATTGATGCCAAAAGATGCAAAGTTAATAATGATAGTGCAACTTATTTGTGGCACTGCCGTTTGGGTTATATCGGTGTAAAGCGCATGAAGAAACTCCATAAAGATGGATTTTCGGAATCACTTGGTTATGAATCATTTGATGCTTGCGAACCGTGCCTTTTGGGAAAGATGACTAAAACTCCATTCTCCGGAACAATGGAACGAGCTACTAACTTATTGGAAATAATACATACCGATGTATGCGATCCGATGAGTGTTAAGGCTCGCGGCGAGTATCATTATTTTCTGACCTTCACAGATGATTTGAGCAGATATGGGTATATCTACTTGATGAAACATAAGTCTGAAACAGATGAAAGGTTCAAAGAATTTCAGAGTGAAGTGGAAAATCATCATAACAAGAAAATAAAGTTTCTATGATCTAATCGTGGAGATGAATATTTGAGTTACGAGTTTGGCCTTCAGTTAAAATAATGTGGAATAGTTTCACAAACTCATGCCACCTGGAACACCACAGCGTAACGGTGTGTCCGAACATCATAAACATACTTTATTTGATATGGTGCGATCAATGATGTCTCTTACCGATTTACCAATATCGTTTTGGGGTTATGCATTAGAGATAGCTGCATTCACATTAAAATAGGGCACCATCTAAATCCGTTGAGATGACACCGTATGAACTATGGTTTAGCAATAAACCTAAGCTGTCATTTCTTAAAGTTTGGGGTTGCAATGCTTATGTGAAAAAGTTTCATCCTGATAAGTTCAAACCCAAATTGGAGAAATGTGTCTTCATAGGATACCCAAAGGAAACAGTTGGGTACACCTTCTATCACAGATCCGAAGGCAAGACATTCATTGCTAAGAATGGATGAGAAGGAGTTTCTCTCGAAAGAAGTGAGTGGGATAAAAGTAGAACCTTGATGAGGTAATAGTACCTTCTCCCGAATTGGAAACTAGTTCATCACAGAAATCAGTTCTTGTGATTCCTACACCAATTAGTAAGGAAGCTAATGATGATGATCATGAAGCTTCAGATCAAGTTACTACCAAACCTCGTAGGTATTCCAGAGTAAGATCCGCACCAGAGTGGTACGGTAATACTGTTTTGGAAGTCATGTTACTAGATCATGATGAACCTACGAACTATGAGGAAGCGATGGTGAGCCCAGATTCCGCAAAATGGTTTGAAGCCATAAAATCTGAGATAGGATCCATGTATGAGAACAAAGTATGGATTTTGGTTGACTTGCTCATTGATCAGCAAGCCAAGTTAAATAAATGGATCTTCTAGAGGAAGATGGACACTGATAGTTGTGTTACTATCTACAAAGCTCGACTTGTTGCGAAAGGTTTTCGACAAATTCAAGGTGTTGAATACGATGAGATTTTCTCACTCGTAACGATGCTTAAGTCTGTCTGAATCATGTTAGCAATTACCACATTTTATGAAATCTGGCAAATGGATGTCAAAACTACATTCCTTAATGGATTTATTAAAGAAGAGTTGTATATGATGCAACCAGAAGGTTTTGTCAATCCTAAAGGTGCTAATAAAGTGTGTAAGCTCCAGCGATCCATTTATGGACTGGTGCAAGCCTCTCGGAGTTGGAATATACGCTTTGATGAGTTGATCAAAGCATATGGTTTTATATAGACTTTTTGAGAAGCCTGTATTTACAAGAAAGTGAGTGGGAGCTCTGTAGCATTTCTAATATTATATGTGGATGACATATTGTTGATTGGAAATGATATAGAAATTCTGGATAGCATGAAAGGATACTTGAATAAGAGTTTTTCAAAGCAAGACATCGGTGAAGCTGCTTACACATTGAGCATCAAGATCTATATAGATAGATCAAGATGCTTATTGGGCCATACGGAAATTCGCCGGGGAGTATATGGGCCTTATTGGGCCATACGGGAATAGAGGAGAGAGGCAAAAAGGAAGGAGGCATGCGCCCCCCCTCTGGTCCGAATTGGACAGGGGGAGCAGCCCCCTTTTCCTTATCCCTCTCCTCCTTTTTCCTTCTCTCCTACTCCAACAAGGAAAGGAGGAGTCCTACTCCCGGTGGGAGTAGGACTCCCCCCTTGGCGCGCCTCCTCCCTAGGCCGGCCGCCTCCCCCTTGCTCCTTTATATACGGGGGCAGGCGGCACCCCAGAGACACAACAACAATTGATCCCTTGGATCTCTTAGCCGTGTGCAGTGCCCTCCTCCACCATAGTCCACCTCGATAATACTGTAGCGGTGCTTAGGCAAAGCCCTGCGACGGTGGAACATCAAGATTGTCACCACGCCGTCGTGCTGACGAAACTCTTCCTCGAAACTTTGCTGGATCGGAGTCCGGGGATCGTCATCGAGCTGAACGTGTGCTAGAACTCGGAGCTGCCGTAGTTTTGGTGCTTGATCGGTCGGGCCGTGAACACATACGACTACATCAATCGCGTTGTTATAATGCTTCCGCTATCGGTCTATGAGGGTACATGGACAACACTCTCCCCTCTCGTAGCTATGCATCACCATGATCTTGCGTGTGCATATGATTTTTTTGAAATTACTATGTTCACCAACACGTTATACGTTCTACCCACTCCTGGTCTTCGATATAGTCGAGTGATTCCCATATGGTCGAGTGTGGGTGAGGAATGACGGTCAAGTGATTACATCGTCGAGTGGATTCTTGGTCTTCTTATCTTCTGGGGTAGTGACCTTGGGTAGGACGTGTAGGTCAGGCCTATGACCCTACCCCAGGTCTGTATCCTCCTCATCAGTAGCCCCCGAATGGATTAAGGTGCGAGTGCAAAGTAGGCTAAAATTGAACCTGTTTCGGGCTTTGGGACCTCGAGAGTGCTTTCCGCAAGTCTGAACGCCTGCGTCGGTATTTGGTGTCGACTCAGTCGCCTTGATCCATTCAGTGGACAGTCGAGTGAACTATTGATCTCATGTGCCGAGTGTTGTGTTGGAGCGCGGGATCCTGGGCGCGATTGTCTGCAGTGTATCCCGGATTTCGCGGGATACGAAATTTCGGGGAAGCGCGCCGGACGGGGAGTGCCGAAGTGGGCAGAGCGGATAAATAGTGATTCCTCGATTCCCGTGCCGCCTTTTTCGCCACGTACGCCACGCGCGACTGTTGCGGGATTTGACGGGATCGTCCGGTCCCATGCGTCAGTCACTTGGAAATAATCACTTATAAGGTGACCGGACCGAGGCGTCCGCACTGTGCACATCTTCTCTTCCTTCTTCTTTCTCTGCTTCTCCGCGGCACCTTACTCTTCCGCTCTGACGCTGCTGCCCCATCGCCATGGTGAAGGACAAGAAGGCGGCGCTGGAGCGCGCAAAGAAGACGAAGGAGGTGGCGAAGGGCAAGAAGCAGCAACGCGGGTCATCGTCGCGCGCGGGGCTGCCACCGGGCTGGATCCAGGGCGATTGGATCCGGTCTTCGATTCGGCAGGCGGACCTGGACGAGCTGGCGGAGTCGGGGTTAATCCCCAAGGTAGCGGCGAGGCTTCCGGAGGGGGAAATGAGTCCTCAGCCTCGACCAGGTGAGTGCGTTCTGCTCGCCACCTATGTCGATCGCGGCTTTTCGCTTCCCCCGCATCCTTTCTTTCGGGGGTTTCTGAACTTTTTCGGTGCTCAACTCCACCATTTCTCCCCCAACACCATCACGCATTTAGCCGCTTTCATGTTGATGTGCGAGAACTTCTTGGGGTGTCGACCGCACTGGGGTCTTTTGAAACACATATTCACCATTTGTTCCCGATCGGTAAAAAAGGCGAAGTCGAGTGACTCGAAAACCCATGTCATCCAAATGTGTGGGGGTTTAGGTATCCAAAAGAGAAAAGGGAGTGCCTTTCCTTCCATGACTCTTCCTGGCTCTGTTAGAGGCTGGCAGTCGACTTGGTTCTATTGCCAGGATGCCGCGGCTCCAGGTCAGTCGACCGACCTCCCCCACTTCTCGTTTGACCGAGTCTAGACTCCTGCTCCACTAAAAGTGACTGCTGGCGAGACCATGGAGACAAGGATGTTGGTGGATAGGGTGGTTCAGCTTATCAATGATGGCGTTACGGGTCTGGATCTGTTGGAGGTGTTCCTCAGTCGACGCATCCAGCCTCTCTAGGCCCGCGATCAACCGATGTGGCTGTATTCCGGGCCGGACGACAACGCTCGGGTCCATCCAGAAGAAGTGCTGTCTCAAACAGTAGCTTTGTGGCTGAGGAGCATTACAGGCAATCAGGACAATCCCAGAGGATCTAGGCGAGTCGTTCCCTTTAGCAGCATAAACCCACCCGATAAGGTACGCTTTTCATTCCGACTGCTTCTCATTCATGCTCCGACTGCACTTGATATTGACTGACTCTCGTTCGACCAAAATGTTCTGCAGTTGTTCACTGAGATGCATTTGATACCCAACGGTGAACAGGCTTTGGAACAGGCCCAGGAGGGGGAGGACAGCGCGGAGCATAGTGCCAAGTGGGATTCTCAGGGAGACGACGAGGAGGAGGAGAGCAAGGAATCGGACGAGGAGGAGGAAGTCGACTCGCCGCCACGCTCCGGACGTCGATCCAAATAGCAACATGATCCGGTCAGCGGGCGCAGGAAAGGCATGGGTCCGAGTGCCAGTACTCAGAAGCGCACTCGGACGTTGACTCCGGAGCCGACGGAGAAGGTGGCCAAGCAGTCTAAAGTTGCTCCCTCCAAGACCCGGAAGACATTGCCGCGAATCAAGATGGACGTCCCCGTTGCCTCAGGGTGGGTATCTTGTTTGTGTTTCCGTAAGTCGACTGAAGGTTTTCTTGATCTGACCGACCAATTCTTGGGTACTTCCAGCCCCACCTCTGCTGCCACTGACATGGACATTGACAAGGCACAAGGATACGAAGAGGCCACCTCACGAGCTGGTAAGTTCATCCAACCCAGTTCTCTTTAGTCGAGTGGGTGGTCGATTGACTGAAAACTTGATACTTCTCTTCTTATGTAGCTCCGCAAGATATCGTTGTGCTTCCTGACGACGATGAATAAGAAGTGCCTCTACAGGAGAGGAAGAAGAAGAGTGGAGGCTCGAGCAGGAGGAGACTTGAAGTCCAAATCCCTCAGCCGACACCGGCGCCTGAGGCGATAGTTCGGACTAACGTCACATTTGCTAACCCGTTGACGACTGATCGTCCGTCGGGGTTGACTGCACAGACGCCTGCTGCACCAGTGCAACTCCACTCATCTGACCCGACAACTACTTCGACCCCTCTGGAGCCATCCCTCTTTGATACATATCAAACTCCAGACGACTCGTCGGGTACCGCTAGGGAAGCTCTTCGCCAGGCGAATCTTGTCATGGAGCAGGTGAAAGTGATGCATGAAGCCATTCAGATAGCCTACAATGCCAGCACTCTCCTTCAGACCAATGTCCAGGTCAGTAAAATTCCGACTGAACTTTTGAATGTTCCTTTATATCTGATCACCCACTGGGTGTTCCTTCGTTTAGAACTCAGGAAATCTTCAATTTTGCACTTTCCGAATCAGTGGGGGCACGTCGAGTGCACCCACTGGGTGTAGTCTCCGAGACCATGGTCGACTGCTGGCAGTTGACTGAGGTCTGATGATATTGTTGGAAATATTAAGTTATTATTATATTTCCTTGTTCATGATAATCGTTTATTATCCATGCTATAATTGTATTGATAGGAAACTCAGATACATGTGTGGGTACATAGACAACACCATGTTCCTAGTAAGCCTCTAGTTGACTAGCTCGTTGATCAATAGATGGTTACAGTTTCCTGACCATGGACATTGGATGTCGTTGATAACGGGATCACATCATTAGCAGAATGATGTGATGGACAAGACCCAATCCTAAGCCTAGCACAAAGATCGTGTAGTTCTATGCTAAAGCTTTTCTAATGTTAAGTATCTTTTCCTTAGACCATGAGATTGTGCAACTCCCGGATACCATAGGAATGCTTTGGGTGTACCAAACGTCACAACGTAACTGGGTGGCTATAAAGGTGCACTACAGGTATCTCCGAAGTGTCTGTTGGGTTGGCACGAATCGAGACTAGGATTTGTCACTCCGTGTGACGGAGAGGTATCTCTGGGCCCACTCGGTAGGACATCATCATAATGTGCACAATGTGATCAAAGAGTTGATCGCAGGATGATGTGTTACGTAACGAGTAAAGAGACTTGCCGGTAACGAGATTGAACAAGGTATCTGTATACCGACGATCGAATCTCGGGCAAGTACAATACCGCTAGACAAAGGGAATTGTATACGGAATCGATTGAGTCCTTGACATCGTGGTTCATCCGATGAGATCATCGTGGAACATGTGGGAGCCAACATGGGTATCCAGATCCCGCTGTTGGTTATTGACCGGAGAATGTCTCGGTCATGTCTGCATGGTTCCCGAACCCATAGGGTCTACACACTTAAGGTTCGATGACGCTAGGGTTATAAAGAAGTTTGTATGTGGTTACCGAATGTTGTTCGGAGTCACGGATGAGATCTCGGACGTCACGAGGAGTTCCGGAATGGTCTGGAGGTAAAGATTTATATATGGGAAGTCCTGTTTTAGTCACCGGAAAAGTTTCGGGTTTTATCGGTAACGTACCGGGACCACCGGGAGGGTCCCGGGGTCCACCAAGTGGGGCCACCGGCCCCGGAGGGCTGCATGGGCCAAGTGTGGGAGGGGA
>NC_041391.1:140047496-140109234 GCF_002162155.2 Triticum dicoccoides
GGGTGGAACCCTAGGTGGGGGCGCAGCCCCCCCTCTCTCCCTATATATACTTGAGGGGTTTTGGGGCTGCCAACACATGAGTTTCACCTCTCCTTGGCGCAGCCCTCCCCCTCTCCCAAGTCCTCCTCCTCTCCCGCGGTGCTTGGCGAAGCCCTGCAGGATTGCCACGCTCCTCCACCACCACCACGCCATCATGCTGCTGCTGGCTGGAGTCTTCCTCAACCTCTCCCTCTCTCCTTGCTGGATCAAGGCATGGGAGACGTCACCGGGCTATACGTGTGTTGAACGCGGAGGTGCCGTCCGTTCGGCACTAGGATCTCCGGTGATTTGGATCACGACGAGTACGACTCCTTCAACCCCATTCTCTTGAACGCTTCCGCTTAGCGATCTACAAGGGTATGTAGATGCACTCTCCTTCCCCTCGTTGCTGGTTTCTCCATAGATAGATCTTGGTGACACGTAGGAAAATTTTGAATTTCTGCTACGTTCCCCAACAGTGGTATCGGAGCTAGGTTTATTGCGTAGATTCTTTGCACGAGTAGAACACAAAGTAGTTGTGGGCATTGATTTTGTTCAATATGCTTACCGTTACTAGTCCAATCTTGTTTCGATGGTATTGTGGGATGAAGCGGCCCGGACCGACCTTACACGTACACTTACGTGAGACAGGTTCCACCGACTGACATGCACTTGTTGCATAAGGTGGCTAGCGGGTGCCAGTCTCTCCCACTTTAGTCAGATCGGATTCGATGAAAAGGGTCCTTATGAAGGGTAAATAGCAATTGACATATCATGTTGTGGTTTTTGCATAGGTAAGAAACGTTCTTGCTAGAAACCCATAGCAGCCACGTAAAACATGCAAACAACAATTAGAGGACGTCTAACTTGTTTTGCAGGGTATGCTATGTGATGTGATATGGCCAAGAAGAATGTGATGAATGATATGTGATGTATGAGATTGATAATGTTCTTGTAATAGGAATCACGACTTGCATGTCGATGAGTATGACAACCAGCAGGAGCCATAGGAGTTGTCTTTATTTATTGTATGACCTGCGTGTCATTGAACAACGCCATGTAATTACTTTACTTTATTGCTAACCGGTAGCGATAGTAGTAGAAGTAATAAGTTGGCGAGACAACTTCATGGAGACACGGTGATGGAGATCATGATGATGGAGATCATGGTGTCATGCCGGTGACGATGATGATCATGGAGCCCAGAAGATGGAGATCAAAAAGGAGCAAAATGATATTGGCCATATGATGTCACTATTTGATTGCATGTGATGTTTATCATGTTTATGCATCTTATTTGCTTAGAACGACGGTAGTAAATAAGGTGATCCCTCATTAAAATTTCAAGAAAGTGTTCCCCCTAACTGTGCACCGTTGCGAAAGTTCATCGTTTCGAAGCACCACGTGATGATCGGGTGTGATAGATTCTTACATTCACATACAACGGGTGTAAGCCAGATTTACACACACGAAACACTTAGGTTGACTTGACGAGCCTAGCATGTACAGACATGGCCTCGGAACACAAGAGACTGAAAGGTCGAGCATGAGTCGTATAGTAGATACGATCAACATGAAGATGTTCACCGATGATGACTAGTCCGTCTCACGTGATGATCAGACACGGCCTAGTTGACTCGGATCATGCAATCACTTAGATGACTAGAGGGATGTCTATCTGAGTGGGAGTTCATAAGATGAACTTAATTATCCTAAACATAGTCAAAAGATCTTTGCAAATTATGTCGTAAGCTCGCGTTTTAGTTCCACTGTTTAGATATGTTCCTAGAGAAAAATAGTTGAAAGTTGACAGTAGCGATTATGCGATCAGTAGAAAGCTTATGTCCTTAATGCACCGCTCAGTGTGTAGAACCCCAAACTCGTCTGTGGATGTTGTGAACATCGGACATACACGTTTTGATAACTATGTGATAGTTCAGTTAAACGGTTTAGAGTTGAGGCACCAAAGACGTTTTTGAAACATCACGGAACATATGAGATGTTTCGAGGGCTGAAATTGGGATTTCAGGCTCGTGCCCATGTCAAGAGGTATAAGGCCTTCGACGATTCTCTTAGCCTGCAAACTAAGGGAGAAAAGCTCAATCGTTGAGCTTGTGCTCAGATTGTCTGAGTGCAACAATCACTTGAATCGAGTGGTAGTTGATCTTCCAGATGAGATAGTGATGTTTCTCCAAAGTCATTGCCACCAAGCTACTAGAGCTTCGTGATGAACTATAACATATCAGGGATAGATATGATGATCCTTGAGGTATTCGCGATGTTTGACACCGCGAAAGTAGAAATCAAGAAGGAGCATCAATTGTTGATGGTTGGTGAAACCACTAGTTTCAAGAAGGGCAAGGGCAAGAAGGGATACTTCATGAAACGGCAAATCAGTTGCTGCTCTAGTGAATAAACCCAAGGTTTAACCCAAACCCGAGACTAAGTGCTTCTGTAATAAGGGGAACAACCACTGGAGCAGAATCACCCTAGATGCTTGGTAGATGAGAAGGCTGACAAGGTCGATAGAAGTATATTGGATATACATTTTGTTAATGTGTACTTTACTAGTACTCCTAGTAGCACCAAGGTATTAGATACCGGTTCGGTTGCTAAGTGTTAGTAACTCGAAATAAAAGCTACGGAATAAACGGAGACTAGCTAAAGGTGAGCTGACGATATGTCTTGGAAGTGTTTCCAAGATTGATGTGATCAAGCATCGCACGCTCTCTCTACCATCGAGATTGGTGTTAAACCTAAATAATTGTTATTTGGTGTTTGCGTTGAGCATAGACATGATTGGATTACATCTATCGCAATACGGTTATTCATTTAAGGAGAATAATGGTTACTCTGTTTATTTGAATAATACCTTCAGTGGTCTTGCACCTAAAAGGAATGGTTTATTGAATCTCGATCGTAGTGTTACACATTTTCATGCCAAAAAATATAAGACATTAATGATAGTACCACTTACTTGTGGCACTGCCATGTAAGTCATATTGGTATAAAACGCATGAAGAAGCTCCATGTTGATGGATCTTTGGACTCACTCATTTTTGAAAAGTTTGAGACATGTGAACCATGTCTATTGGTGTATACGCATGAAGAAACTCCATGCGGATGGATCGTTTGGACTCACTTGATTTTGAATCACTTGAGATATGCAAATCATACCACATGGGCAAGATGACTGAAAAGCCTCGTTTTCAGTAAGATGGAACAAGATAGAAACTTGTTGGAAGTAGCACATTTTGATGTGTGCAGTCCAATGAGTGCTGAGGCATGCAGTGAATATCGTTATGTTCTTACTTCACAGATGATTCGAGTAGATGTTGAGTATATTTACTTGATGAAACACAAGTCTGAATTACTGAATGGTTCAAGTAATTTCAGAGTGAAGTTGAAGATCATCGTGACAAGAGGATAAAATGTCTATGATATGATCATAGAGATAAGTATCTGAGTTACGAGCTTTGGCACACAATTAAGACATTGTGGAAATTGTTTCACAATTAATACCGCCTGGAACACCACAGTGTGATGGTGTGTCCGAACATCATAGTTGCACCCTATTGGATATGGTGCGTACCATGATGTCTCTTATCGAATTACCACTATCGTTCATGGGTTAGGCATTAGAGACAACCACACTCACTTTAATGGGGCACCACGTAATTCTGTTGAGACGACACCGTTTGAACTGTGGTTTGGAGAAACCTAAGCTGTCGTTTCTTAAAAGTTTGGGGCTGCGACGCTTATGTGAAAAAGTTTCAGGTTGATAAGCTCGAACCCAAAGCGGATAAAATGCATCTTCATAGGACACCCAAAACAGTTGGGTATACCTCCTAATTCAGATCCGAAAGCAATAGGGATTGTTTCTTGAACTGGGTCCTTTCTCGAGGAAAAGTTTGTCTCGAAAAGTTGAGTGGGAGGATGGTGGAGACTTGATATGGTTATTGAACCGTCACTACAACTAGTGTGTAGCAGGGCACATGAAGTTGTTCCTGTGGCACCTACACCAATTGAAGTAGAAGCTTATGATAGTGATCATGAAACTTTGGATCAAGTCACTACCGTACCTTGTAGGGTGACAATGATGCGTACTGCTTTAGAGTGGTACATTAATCCTTTCTTGAAGGTCATGTTGCTAGACAACAATGAACCTACGAGCTATGGAGAAGCGATCGTGGGCCCAAATTCCGACAAATAGTTAGAAGCCATGAAATCCGAGATAGGATCCATGTATCAGAACAAAGCATGGACTATGGTGGACTTGCCCAATGATCGGCAAGCCATTGAGATAAATGGATCTTTAAGAAGAAGACGGACGTGGATGGTAATGTCACCATCTATGAAGCTCGACTTGTGGCGAAGAGTTTTTCACAAGTTCAAGGAGTTGACTGCGATGAGATTTTCTCATCCGTAGCGATGCTTAAAGTCCGTCGGAATCATATTAGCACAAGCTACATTTATGAAATCTGGCAGATGGATGTCAAAACGAGTTTCCTTACCAGTTTTCGCAAGGAAAGGTTGTATGCGATACAATCAGAACGGTTTTGTCGATCCTAAGGATGCTAAAAGGTATGCTCTAGCGATCCTTCTAAGGACTGGAGTAAGCATCTCGGAGTTGGAACATACGCTTTGATGAGATGATCAAAGATTTTGGATTTATACAAAGTTTATGAGAAACTTGTATTTCCAAAGAAGTGAGTGAGAGCACTATAGAATTTCTGATGAGTATATGTTGTTGACATATTGTTGATCAGAAATGATGTAGAATTTCTGGAAAGCATATAGGGTTATTTGAAAAGTGTTTTTCAATGGAAAACCTGGATTAAGCTACTTGAACATTGAGCATCAAGATCTATAAGGATAGATCAAAAACCGCTTAATGGTACTTTCAAATGAGCACATACCTTGACATGATCTTGAAGGTGTTCAAGATAGGATTAGTCAAAGAAGGAGTTCTTGCCTGAGTTGTAAGGTATGAAGTTAAGACTTAAAGCTCGACCACGGCAGAAAAGAGAGAAAGGACGAAGGTCATCCCCTATGCTTTAGACGTAGGCTCTACAGTATGCTATACTAAGTAGCGCACCTGATGTGTGCCTTGCCACATGTCTGGCAAGAGGGTACAAAGGTGATCAAGGAGTGGATCACCAGATAGCGGTCAAAATTGTCCTTGGAGAAATAAGGACATGTTTCTCGATTATGGAGGTGATAAAGAGTTCGGCGTAAAGGGTTACGTCGATGCAAGCTTTAACACCTATCCGAATGACTCTGAGTAGCAAACCGGATACGTATAGTGGAGCAACCATTTGGAATAGCTCCAAGTGGAGCATGGAAGCAGCATTTACAATATGACCTAGAGATTTGCGAAGTACATACAGATCTAAATGTTGCAGATCCGTTGACTAAAACCTCTCTCACAAGCAAAACATGATCAAACCCCAGAACTCATTGAATCTTAATCACATGATGATGTGAACTAGATTAGTGACACTAGTAAACTCTTTGGATGTTGGTCACATGGCCATGTGACCTGTGAGTGTTAATCACATGGCGATGTGAACTAGATTATTGACTCTAGTGCAAGTGGGAGACTGTTGGAAATATGCCCTAGAGGCAATAATAAGTTAAGTTATTATTATATTTCCTTGTTCATGATAATCGTTTATTATCCATGCTATAATTGTATTGATAGGAAACTCAAATACATGTGTGGGTACATAGACAACACCATGTCCCTAGTAAGCCTCTAGTTGACTAGCTCGTGGATCAATAGATGGTTACAGTTTCCTGACCATGGACATTGGATGTCGTTGATAATGGGATCACATCATTAGCAGAATGATGTGATGGACAAGACCCAATCCTAAGCCTAGCACAAAGATCGTGTAGTTCGTATGCTAAAGCTTTTCTAATGTCAAGTATATTTTCCTTAGACCATGAGATTGTGCAACTCCCGGATACCGTAGGAATGCTTTGGGTGTACCAAACGTCACAACGTAACTGGGTGTCTATAAAGGTGCACTACAGGTATCTCCGAAAGTGTCTGTTCGGTTGGCACGAATCGAGACTGGGATTTGTCACTCCGTGTGACGGAGAGGTATCTCTAGGCCCACTCGGTAGGACATCATCATAATGTGCACAATGTGATCAAAGAGTTGATCATGGGATGATGTGTTACGTAACGAGTAAAGAGACTTGCCGGTAACGAGATTGAACAAGGTATCGGTATACCGACGATCGAATCTCGGGCAAGTACAATACCGCTAGACAAAGGGAATTGTATACGGGATCGATTGAGTCCTTGACATCGTGGTTCATCCGATGAGATCATCGTGGAACATGTGGGAGCCAACATGGGTATCCAGATCCCGCTGTTGGTTATTGACCGGAGAACGTCTCGGTCATGTCTGCATGGTTCCCGAACCCGTAGGGTCTACACACTTAAGGTTCGATGACGCTAGGGTTATAAAGAAGTTTGTATATGGTTACCGAATGTTGTTCGGAGTCGCGGATGAGATCCCGGACATCACGAGGAGTTCTGGAATGGTCCGGAGGTAAAGATTTATATATGGGAAGTCCTGTTTTGGTCACCGGAAAAGTTTCGGGTTTTATCGGTAACGTACCGGGACCACCGGGAGGGTCCCGGCGGTCCACCAAGTGGGGCCACCGGCCCCGGAGGGATGCATGGGCCAAGTGTGGGAGGGGACCAGCCCCAGGTGGGCTGGTGCCCCCCCCCCACAAGGGCCCAAGGCGCCTAGGGTTGGGGGAGGGGGCGCACCCACCTAACTTGGGGGGCAAGTTTCCCCTCTCCCCCCCTTGGCCGCCACCCTAGATGGGTTTGGGCTGGCCGCCGCCCCTAGGGGTGGAACCCTAGGTGGGGGCGCAGCCCCCCCTCTCTCCCTATATATACTTGAGGGGTTTTGGGGCTGCCAACACATGAGTTTCACCTCTCCTTGGCGCAGCCCTCCCCCTCTCCCAAGTCCTACTCCTCTCCCACGGTGCTTGGCGAAGCCCTGCAGGATTGCCACGCTCCTCCACCACCACCACGCCATCATGCTGCCACTGGATGGAGTCTTCCACAACCTCTGCCTCTCTCCTTGCTGGATCAAGGCATGGGAGACGTCACCGGGCAGTACGTGTGTTGAACGCGGAGGTGCCGTCCTTTCAGCACTAGGATCTCCGGTGATTTGGATCACGACGAGTACGCCTCCTTCAACCCCGTTCTCTTGAATGCTTACGCTTAGCGATCTACAAGGGTATGTAGATGCACTCTCCTTCCACTCGTTGCTAGTTTCTCCATAGATAGATCTTGGTGACACGTAGGAAAATTTTGAATTTCTGCTACGTTCCCCAACAGATATATCTCTCTGTTTTTTTTGAACTCATGCTGAGTATTGATCTGATCCAGTGGGGGCACGCTAAGTGCACCCACCGGGTGTAGTCCCCGAGACTACTGTTGAATATTTGATTCGGTAGTAGTCCTAGACTAATTCTTTTCCTTCACTGTCTCTTATTTCTGTCGACTGAAATGTTTGTCTTTCTGGCTGCAGAGGTCTTGTGATCTTGGAGCTCGACTCACCGAGTTGAAGAATAAGCATATCAGCGTTGAACTTGACCTCGAACTGGCAAAGAAGAATCTGAAGACTGCCCAACAAGAAACGACCATCATGGGAGGTAACCATTCGACTGTTTCGTCTGCTTGGTGGACTTTCCGCTGCTTTTCCTTCAGTCTCTTTGAACCGAGTGACTTCACATAAGCAGATGTGCATAGTGAAAACCGCCAACTTCAGTCTCATCTGAAGAGTGTTGTTTCTTTAGAGAGAATGAAGGAGGCATTGGAGAAGAAGGACCAGGATCTTGCTGCTGCTCAAAAAGAAGCTCGTGAGAAGATGACACTTGCGGACCAGAAGCTGGCTTCAGTTGGCAAGTTGGAGGATGAGAACGCGGAACTGAAGACGGCCGTCTCAGACGCCAATCGTGAAGTCGAGCAACTGAGGAAGGACAAGGAGAACCTGGCCACTGAAGTTGACGGTCTCAGGGCCAAGACGGGCAAGCTAGAGTCCTATTTGGAATAACTTGCGGCGAAGCTTGTCTTGAAGCTCGAAGGTATGACTATTCAGTTAGATAACTGTCATCGACTGAGAATTGCAATATTGTCGACTCATTGATTTTTGTGATGGAACAGAACTCTGTCAGGACTTCGAAGCTGAAACTGGACGGGTCGAGACAAGTCTCGACCCCATCAACTGTCCCACATCAACTGTCCCATCAAAGATGAAGTTGCAATGAACTTGCTTTGACTAGAATCACGCTTGGACGATGCAGTCGACTATCTGGCTTGGCTGAAGGCAGCGATGGCCCGAGTGGACGCTGAACTCTGGCCTCAGGCGGAAATGTCTCAAGACCTCGAGTCCTTGATGACTCGGCTAAATCAGATTCCAGGCCGAGTGCAAGAGTGGAAGAAATCTTCTGCCCGCTGTGGCGCTGATGTCGCCTTGTCTTTGGTCTGAGTGCACTGCAAGGAGGCTTAGGAAGACAAGCCGGCAGCTCTCAAAGTGGCAAACACTAACAAGCACTCCTTCCAGGACATCATGGACACTTTCCTTGAGGCAGCCACTCACATCACCGACATCATCGATCTCGACAGCTTCTGCGACCCGGACAGTCCTTCTCCCGCCGAGTGATTAAAAAACATTATGCCATCGCTTTTATTTGCCTCGGAATGCCGAGTGGATTTGTAACCGTTAAAACTCCTTCGGGCCTGATGCCCGAGCACTTTATTCCGCGGTTAAGAAACTTTGGATTGATCATCTCATATATTGCGTCTGTCTTCGAACGAAATTCGTTTTTCTCTCGAATTGTTGTCCGTTTGCTTGATGCAGCTTCTGGAAAAGAATGGCCGGTTGTCTGATCGGGCGATCCTTGAGCAACATTGATCAGCTCATCAGTGAGGCATTTCAGCAATGGTCTTGGCGTTCCAGTCGACCGATCGGGCGATCCTCGAGAAGCATTGGTCGGCTCATCAGCAAGGCACTCATCAATGGTCTTGACATTCTAGTCGGCCGATTGAGTGATCCTTGAGTAGCATCGATCAGCTCATCAGCAAGGCACTCAGCAATGGTCTTGATGTTCTAGTCGACCGATCGGGTGATCCTTGAGTAGCATTGATCAGCTCATCAACAAGGCACTCAGCAATGGTCCTGACGTTCCTGTCAATCGATTGGGTGATCCTTGAGTAGCATTGATCAGCTCATCAGCAAGGCACCCCGCAATGGTCTTGACATTCCTGTCAACCACCCGGTAAGGTTTTTCAAACTTAGGCGAGCACTGGGCTACAGCTAAGCCCTCGAGTGGGAGGATTGCTCCCCACTCGGTAGGATTTTTCAAACTTAGGCGAGTACGGGACTGCAGCTAAGCCCCGAGTGGGAGGATTGCTCTCCACTCAGTAGGATTTTTTCAAACTTAGGCGAGTACGAGACTGCAGCTAAGCCTCCGAGTGGGAGGTTTGCTCACCACTCGGTAGGATTTTTCAAACTTAGGCGAGTACGAGACTGCATCTAAGCCTCCGAGTGGGAGGTTTGCTCACCACTCGGTAGGATTTTTCAAACTTAGGCGACTACGAGACTGCAGCTAAGCCTTCGAGTGGGAGGTTTGCTCACCACTCGGTAGGATTTTTCAAACTTAGGCGAGTACATGACTGGACCTAAGCCCCTGAGTGGGGGAGTTGCTCACCACTCGGTAGGATTTTTATCACTTAGGCGAGCACTGGGCTGCAGTTAAGCCTCCGAGTGAGAGGCAGACTCGTCGCTCGGTAGGATTTTTATCACTTAGGCGAGCACTGGGCTGCAGCTAAGCCCCCGAGTGAGAGGCAGACTCATCACTCGGTAGGATTTTTATCAGTTAGGCGAGCACGGGCTGCAGCTAAGCCCCCTAGTGAGAGGCAGACTCATCACTCGGTAGGATTTTTATCACTTAGGCGAGCACTGGGCTGCAGCTAAGCCCCTGAGTGAGAGGCAGACTCATCACTCTGTAGGATTTTTGTCACTTCGCCTTAGGCGAAATAGATTCGCAGCTAAGGTAATGCGCACAAAAGAAACAAACAACAATCATTCGGAAGAAGTAAATTATGTCTTTTGATAGCCAAACTAAAAGGTATTTCTTATTACATCTCATCAGTCTAAATATTTAAGAATAGAAAGGGCGGAGCAGATCCGGATTCCAGGCGCGTGGATCATCTTTATTGTGTTCGACGTTGAAGAGACGGTATGCTCCGTTGTGGTGCACCTTGGTGATGACAAAAGGGCCTTCCCAAGCAGGAGCGAGCTTGTGAGGTATCTGCTGATCCACTCGAAGAACCAGGTCTCCTTCTTGAAATGCTCGACCCCTCACATTTCTAGCATGAAATCGATGCAAGTCTTGCTGATAAATGGTCGACCGGATCAAGGCCATTTCTCTTTCTTCTTCTAAGAGATCGACCGCATCTTGCCGAGCTTGTTCTGCTTCTTCTTCTAAGAAGAGTTCGACTCGAGGCGCATTGTGGAGCAAATCACTGGGGAGTACGGCTTCAGCTCCGTAGACTAAGAAGAATGGAGTCCTTCCAGTCGACCGGTTAGGGGTTGTCCTCAACCCCCACAGTACTGATGGAAGCTCGTCGACCCAAGCTCCTGCTGCATGTTTCAGGTCACACATCAACCGAGGTTTCAATCCTTTAAGAATCAATCCATTTGCCCGCTCGGCCTGCCCATTCGACTGAGGATGAGTGACCGAAGCGTAGTCGACTCTCGTACCTTGGGAGGCACAAAAGGCTTTGAACTCTTCAGAATTGAAGTTTGAGCCGTTATCCGTGATGATGCTGTGCGGGACGCCATATCTGAATATAAGTTATCTGATGAAACTCACGGCTGTGCTTGTTTCAAGGCTTTTGATGGGCTTGGCTTCGATCCATTTGGTGAACTTGTCGACTGCTACCAGCACATGAGTAAATCCACTCCTGCCCGTCCTCAGAGGTCCAACCATGTCCAGTCCCCAGACGGCAAAAGGCTAGACAAGTGGAATTGTTTTCAGAGCTGACGCAGGTTTATGAGACATGTTGGAGTAAAACTGGCAGCCTTCACACTTGTCCACTATTTTCTTAGCCATCTTGTTGGCCCGCGGCCAGTAAAACCCGGCTCGGTATGCTTTGGCCACGATGGTCCGAGAGGACGCGTGGTGACTATAGGTTCCCGAGTGAATATCATTGAGGATCACTCGACCTTCCTCTGGTGTGATGCACTTCCGGCAAACTCCAGTTGCACTTTCTCTGAACAACTGCCCCTTTATCACAGTAAAAGCCTTGGATCGCCGGATGATCTGTCGAGCCTCTTCTTCATCCTCTGGAAGTTCTTTCCTAAGAATGTATGCAATGTACGGCACTGTCCAGTCGGGAGTGATGACCAGAACCTCCATTACTAATTCGACCACAGCTGGGATTTCAACTTCAGTTGGATCTGTGGCACTCTTGGGCTGTGGCGACTCTTCTGTGAAGGGGTCCTCCTGAACCGAAGGTGAATGAATGTGTTCCAAAAACACGTTGCGGGGAATGGCATCTCTCTTTGAACCTATCTTCGCCAACTCATCTGTAGCTTGATTTTTCAATCGGGGCACATGGTGAAGTTCCAACCCCTCAAACTTCTTTTCCAGCTTCCTAACAGCATTGCAGTAACCAGTCATGGCTGGACTTCTGACATCCCACTCCTTCATCACGTGATTAACCACCAAATCTGAATCACCATATACCATGAGGTGACGGACGCCGAGTGAAATGGCCATATGCAACCCATATAGAAGTGCTTCGTATTCTGCTTCATTATTGGAGGAATCAAAATGAATCTGGAGAACATAGTTGAGCTTGTCTCCACGGGGGGACACCAATACTACTCCAACACTTGCTCCGTTTAGCATCTTGGAGCCATCGAAGAACATAGTCCAATGTTTCGAGTGAACTTGAGTCGGTAGTTGCTGCTCAAACCACTCGGCAAGGAAATCCACGATTGCTTGGGACTTGATAGCTTTCTTTGCCTCAAACTTGATGTCCAGTGGAAGGAGTTCAATCGCCCATTTTGCTACTCGACCAGTTGCATCTCTGTTATTCAGAATCTCAGACAACGGTGCGTCGCTGACGACCGTAATAGAGTGATCAGAGAAGTAATGTGCAACCTTCTTCATGGTCATGTAAATTCCATAGACAAGCTTCTGATAATGAGGATATCGTTGCTTGGACGGAGTCAAAACTTCGGAGAGATAGTAAACTCGGCGTTGAACCTTGTAAGCTTTTCCTTCCTCTTCTCACTCGACCGTGAGTACTATACTGACGACCTGTCCAGTGGCTGCAATGTAAAGCAGTAAAGGCTCTTTGCTGATTGGCGCAGCGAGCACCGGCTGGGTGCAAAGCAGGGTTTTGAGCTCTGCAAACGCTGCATCAGCTTCCTTAGACCACTCGAACTTATCAGATTTCTTCGTCAATCGGTAAAGAGGCAAGGCCTTATCATCGACACGAGAAATGAATCGACTCAAGGCGGCCAAACAACCAGTCAGCTTCTGAACGTCATGCACTCGCACGGGGCGTTTCATTCGGAGGATGGTATCAACTTTTTTTGGATTGGCGTTGATCCCTCGTTCGGAAACGAGGAAATCGAGCAATTTTCCTCCTGGAACTCCGAATGTGCACTTTGACGGATTAAGCTTGATATCGTACCTTCTTAGGTTGGCAAAGGTTTCTGCAAGGTCAGTCAATAGGTCGGAACCCTTGCGAGACTTGACCACGATGTCATCCATGTACGCCTCCACATTTCGACTGATTTGGGTGAGCAGGCACTTCTGGATCATTCTCATGAACGTGGCTCCGGCATTTTTAAGACCAAATGGCATGGTGACATAGCAAAAACACCCGAATGGGGTGATGAAAGTTGTTTTTATTTCATCGGGACCATACAATCGGATCTGATGATACCCGGAATATGCATCAAGGAAAGACAGGCGCTCACACCCCATAGTCGAGTCAATAATCTGATCGATATGGGGGAGAGGGAAGTGATCTTTCGGGCAGGCCCGATTGATATGCTTGAAATCAATACACATGCGAAGTGAATCGTCCTTCTTGGGGACCATGACGACATTGGCAAGCCACTCGGAGTGGTAGATTTCACGGATGAACTCTGCTGCCAACAGTCGAGCCACTTCTTCGTCGATTGCTTTTCTCTTCTGAACGGCGGACCGCCGAAGGTGCTCTTTGACGGGTTTTACCTTGGGGTCGACGCGCAAACGGTGCTCAACCAGTCCTCTCGGTACACCTAGCATGTTAGAGAGTTTCCATGCGAAGATGTCCCACTTCTCACGGAGGAACTGGATGAGCGCTTCTTCCTATTTGCTGTCTAGTGTTGTCGATATATGAGTCAGGGCGGCATTGGGGTCGGTCGGGTGAACATGAATTGGTTTTGTTTCACCAGTCGACTGAAATGCAGAGTCTGTAGCAGGCTTCTTGGCTCGGAGCAAATCACTCAGATCTGCACTCTTCTGGTACTCCTGGAATTCAAGTGCCGCCATCTGTGCATCGGTGATTTTGGAACTTTTCTGGAAACATTCTTCTGCTTTCTGCCGATTGCCAGTGACTGTGATCACACCTTTGGGGCCAGGCATCTTCAGCTTGAGGTACACATAACACGGTCGAGCCATGAAATGTGCGTATGACGGCCTCCCCAGGATGGCGTGATAAGCACTCTGGAAATCCACGACTTCAAATGTCAACTTTTCTTTCCGGTAATGCTTGGAGTCACCGAAAACCACGTCGAGAGTGATCTGACCGAGTGACTCGGCCTTCTTTCTGGGGATAACGCCGTGAAAGCTCATGTTGCTCTCGCTAAGCTTGGACATCGGGATGCCCATCCCCTTCAAGGTTTCAGCATACAGGATATTCAGACCGCTGCCTCCATCCATCAGCACTTTAGTCAGTCGAGTGCCACCAACCACTGGGCCGACCACCAGCGCTTGCCTCCTGGGGGTGACTACGCGAGCAGGATGGTCTGACTGGTCGAATGTGATGGCTGTCTGGGACCATTTTAGGTACGTGGTCGTCGTCGCCGGACCAACCATATTCACCTCTCTGTTGATGACCTTCAACCGACTCTTGCTCTCAACATCAGCAAAAATCATAAGAGGGGAATTGACCTTGGGGTAACCGTCATCTTCCTCTTCCTCATCATCTCTGTCCGACTCCTTCTCCTTCTCATTGGGTTGTTTCTCCCGGAACTGTTGGATCAAGAGTCGACATTGCCGAGTGGTATGTTTTGGGTAAATCAGATTACCTTCTTCATCTTTCTCTGTGTGGATGTGACACGGCAAATACAGCACGTCATTACCATCTTGATCTTTTGCCTTCTTAGGGGGCCAGGGCCCCTTAGGTTTTCCCTTAAACCTTCCTTGATTCACTGCCGCAATCTCTCCAGGTGCCGTTGGCTTGGCCTTGCGCTTCTGTTTTCGATTGGAGTTACCTCCACCGGCCTCTTGACCAACTGGTTTGCTCTTCCCTCTACAGAGTCGATCCTCTTCTTCCCCGTTAGCGTACCGGGTGGCTATCTCCATCATTCGAGTTAGAGTCATATCCCCAGTCCGACCGAATTTCAAGACCAACTCCCTGTATTTGACACCTTCCTTGAAAGCACAAACAGCTTGATGCTGTGAAACATTCTCGACGGTATGATGCAAAGTGGACCATCTCTGGATGAACTCCCTCAAATTCTCATTCGGTTTCTGCACACAATGTTGCAACTCGGGCAATCCTGCTGGTCGCTTGCACGTGCCCTCAAAAGTTCTCACGAACACTCGAGATAGCTCTTCCCAACTATGAATACTGCCTCGAGTCAACTGGGTCAGCCACGCTCGGACCGATCCTTCCAACATAAGAGGAAGATGCTTCATCGCTATCTCGTCGTTGCCGCCTCCAATCTACACAGCCACTCGGTAATCCTCAAGCCAAGTTTCAGGCTTGGATTCACCGGTGAACTTACTAACCCCGGACGCCAACCTGAAGTTGGGAGGTATCACTGCTGCCCTGATGGCTCTGCTAAAACTCTCGGGACCAGAAACATACACCCGGCTGCTGCTTGGACGATCTCTGCCAGCGTCTTATCTGTGTGCTCTATTCCGGTCGACCAGGCCTTGAACGAGGATAGACCTCGCGTCGAAGCCCGGTTCTCTTGGGTCAACTGAAATCCCGTGCTCACCACTGTGACGGCGTCTGTCATCGTTCCGCCGAGGCACATACGACACACTCCTCGGAGGAGGCATGGGTCCCCGATGATGATTGTCGCGGTCGAGTAGATGATCATACTGTCCACGGCCTTCACGCCGCAGAGGTGATCTTGGCCTGTGGGCCGACTGAACCATGTCCGCTGCAACAGATCTGCTGTGAATCATATTCCGCGACTGAGATATTGTTGTATTCCGCTCTCCTGCTGCCCTGAGCAGGGCCCGGATCTACATCAACCCTCTGCCAGCTTCTGACTAGGAAGGTTGGATCGACTCTGCTATTCGGGCCGCCGCTGTGAGATTCTGAATCAGTGTGCGGTATACCTTAGGTGGAGGCGGAAAAAGGTGTCTTTGACTGGACTCATGGATCCGCTCCTGGGCGCGCTTGTCGAGAGCATGCTGAAGGTTATCCAGTCGAGTGCGCTCAACCAAGTTAGCTAGGCGCGCCTCCTCCAAGGCCCAAGCCTCGGGGGTTTCTCCAACGATGGGCGTGTGGAGTGCATCCATGTTGCGGCGACGAAGTTCTTCCATCTGCTGCAAAGAGAGGGGCTCGGGTCAGTATTCCTCATGGACGTGCAACGGATTGCTGCCTCCGTCCCCGTCGCCCTCGCGGCGGAACCTGGGCGGGCTGTGAGGACCATCGACCATCAGGACTTTGGCTGCAGGATCGCTGCTATCGCACTCGGATGCAGTCTCCGCGAAGCCAGTCGACAGATCGAACAGGCCGTGGAGGGTTTCGTCGGGCTTGATTGTTGCGACTTGATGGGTGGTCGAACACCGAGCCACCATGTGTTTCACCCGGCGCTGAAGCTGCGATCGACTGGACCGCTTGCAGTGGCGAACAGCGGGGAGAGAAAACACCGTCGGAGCTGACTGATACTGAGTCGACGACTGCCGGAGATGGACGCCACGAACGCACGCGTGAAAGTGCGTTGCCCCTCGGACGGGGAGCGCCTCAACATCAAGCGGAGCTTCCTGAAGCCACGCCGAGTCGTCGGCGACGAAAACGAGCGCGCCGAGACGGATCTCGCGGCCCTCAGCCATCTCACCGCCGGAAACCATGATGATGATCGGAAAAACTTGCAACTTCACCAATAAGTCGCTAAGACACCTGCCCCACGGTGGGCGCCAACTGTCGTGGTTCTAAGTCTGACAGTAGAAAGGGGGGGTAGGTATGGAGAGGCAAGATCTTAGCTATGGCGAAGATGTACACACGAGGTTTACGAGTTCAGGCCCTTCTCGGGGGAAGTAACAGCCCTACGTCTCGGTGCCCGGAGGTGGTCGATTGGATTATGTGTGTTGTGTTACAGGGAGTGCGAACCCTTGTCTCAGAGGAGGGGGTGGCTTATATAGAGTGCGCTAGGACCCCTGCCCACCTCCATTACAAAGGGCTTAATGTACATAAAGTGGGGGCATTACAGGTAACGGCAGTCTTAAATGTTCTTAATGCTCATGAAGACTAAGGAGTGAACGCCCGGCCGTTGTATGTTCTACCGACTCCTGGTCTTCAATATAGTCGAGTGATTCCCATATGGTCGAGTGAAGGTGAGGAATGACGGTCGAGTGATTACATCGTCGAGTGGATTCTTGGTCTTCTTATCTTCTGGGGTAGTGACCTTGGGTATGACGTGTAGGTCAGGCCTATGACCCTACCCAGGTCTGTATCCTCATCACCCGGCGTGGATCTCAATTCTAGAAAGACCTTATTAAAGCCCGGCCTCTTTTCCTCGAACATGTTAAGTTTTGTCATAGAAGATGGTTCCTCGGTTCGTTTTTGGCTTGACTGGTGGTGCGGAGACGCTCCTCTCTCTGTGAGATTTCCTATTCTTTTCTCTTACTGCCCTAACCCGAATATCTCCATCGCGGAGGTGTCGGCTAATAATTGGGACCTGGCTTTCCGTCGTTCCCTCTCTCCTGAAGAGTTGGAAGATTGGCAAAGTCTCTCTGCCTTATTCCCCACGCTCTCGGAGACTCCGGATTCGGTGGTTTGGCCTCATACCGCCTCGGGCCGTTTCTTGGTTAAGTCCTTGTATTCTAAACTTATTGGTGGTTCCCCTACTAATAGATTTTCTAGCATTTGGCGTTCTCGTGTGCCTCCGAAAATCAAAATCCTCCTCTGGCAGGCCTTTAGAGGACGTCTCCCCGCGGCTGACCAAATCTGTAAGAGGAATGGACCGGGCTCGGAATTTTGTGCTCTTTGTGGTGTCTTGGAGGACACGAATCATATTTTCTTCCATTGTGTGCTTGCTAAACTTGTTTGGATCTGTGTCAGATCCTTGCTTCAGGTTACTTGGGATCCCTCCTCCTTTATTGAGCTGAGAGGCCTTGCCAATTCGTTGGCTGGTGTGACAAAGATGGTCTTCTGGGTTGGTCTGGGTGTCATATGCTAGTCATTATGGACCATTAGAAACAAATTTACGATCGAACATGTCTTTCCTACTAAAATAGCTGATTGTTTATTTAAATCTTGTATCTTCTTGTAGCAGTGAAGATTATTGACTAAGGTGGAGGACCGGAATGCTCTTGATCTGCTCATATCTAAAATTCGGGCCTCGGTGTCGTCTCTTACTGGGCAGGATCCTGATGTCTGATCTCGCATTTTTGTGGTTCTTCGACTTAGTTGCTGGCTTTGTCTTTCCTAAGTTATCCGGCCTGCGTGTTGTGTCTGGCAAGGTGCCATGTATTCGTCATACTTTCGTGCTCGTCGTTGCGTGCCCGTGTTTGGGTGAACTGGTGGGGGCTTTGTCCCCCTTGTTGTTGTGGTTGTTCTGTGACTCTGCCGTGTGGCTTTATTTATAAAGTCGGGTCTAGGCCTTTTCTCTAAAAAAATAGTATCTCCTCAAAAGTCTCCGTACGCACAGCTTGCAAATTTGTCCATGCATGTTCATCCTACAAACATTTTGTTTTTTATTGATGATGTGTCGAGGATCGAATTGAATATCGTTATTTTTTTTCTGGGATGGTAGATGCCAAGCTATGCCATTAGTCTCCGGAATGGTAGACCGATCAGGGGTGACGATGTAACTTGAAATACACATGGGTCGCTCTCGAAGAAGAAACGGTACGTGGCCTCTGGCCTGAGCTTGAGCTTAAGCCTTCTCCAAGCACCACGAGAGCTTTTGCTGAGAACGAGCTCTCGAGGACGTCGCGGTGGTTCTTCCGGGCACGGATCAGCTGATGGCGATGAGACCTTGTTAGTTGGCCCCGATTAGGTGAGGGGTTGATCATCAGCTTCGTCATCACATGCTCCCTCTGTTCAGAATTACTTATTAAAAAAAATTAAAAATGAATGTATCTATAACTAAAAAACATCTAAATGCATTCATTTCTTAAACGAGTAATTTCAAACGGAGGGAGTAGCTAGTAGCCAACACCATCTTCCCTAGCTAGTTGGAAGCTACGGCTGCCCTCACACGGTCATGGCTCACCCATCAATCCAATATCCGCTTCCTACGATGCACACCACGACACCCGGCCATGCATCAAAGGCAACGGCTCCGGTACGATCATGCCCCACTTTTGATGGCAAAACTATTCTCGAGTCGAACTAGAAAATGGGCTAGCCAGCCAGAACAGGTCCGCGGCAGCAGGCAGCTCCCCGTCCACGTCGGTTCACTGGTCGATGCTACTGGTAACTGCGACTTGTGCCGTCATTTCGTGCCCCGATTCGCAACCTAGCTGGCTAGCTAGCCAGGAAGCTTCACGTATCACAGTCGGTCGACGTGGACTCCATCGCACGTGGAGGAGACACAACAATAGATGAAGCAGGGAAATTCAGAGACAGGGATCGGTAGTTGGATCCTATAAAACGTACTGTTCACACTAGCCATCATACCAGTACTCTGTTTCACAAACTTGATCAAAATTTAAAAAGTTGGACATTAAAAAATATTCTATACGCACTACATTTTGAAACGGATCTTTTTTTAGAACGAAGACGTCAGATGCGTCCGGCTTTAAATTAATAAAGCCCTAACGGCAGAGTGACAGCAATAAGTCTTACACCACAAAAGCCACATTAGCCCACGCACAAAGTTCGGGCGACAAATTAAGAAGTTACTGACGCATTACAAGGCATAGTCCGTACAGAGCGCGCAGGCTCGTCAAGCACGCAAAAAGACCACGTGAACCACCGTAGTCACGACTCCCTAGCCGCCGCGTACACTTGCAGAATTCGTTGTTGAGCTGTCTTGATCAAATCAGCATACTTGCGCCTCCCTAACGGACTCCACTGCTGCAAAAGGAGATTGCATTTGAAGATAATATTAGCCGGATGAGTTGGCAAAATCCCCTCAATCGTGAGTTTATTCCTAGTTAGCCACATGGACCAGAGAAGTGCCCCGACACAGCTCCACACCACCCGTTTCGTTGGGCCTTGCAACGCGTCTAAAATGTGAATCAGCTCTGCTGCTGTACGGGGGTCCCAAGTGACCCTAGCCGCAGACCTCACTGCGCTCCACGCAAACCGCGCCAAGGGGCACCGAAAGAAAACGTGGTTCGCGTCCTCTGGGTCCCCGCACAACGCACATGGCCCATCGGCCGGACCATTGTGTTTGGCCACGTTCAGGGAGGTTGGTAACTTATCGCGGAACATTTGCCAAAGAAATAATTTGATCTTAAGAGGCAACCGCGCTTTCCATAACCCTGCCACCACAAGTTGCGTCGGCCCCCGACACAACTTACGGTATAGGGAGTTGACCGAGAACTTCCCAGAGCTGGTGAGCGCCCAGCTCACTGAGTCCGGTTGGTCTGAAAGATCCACCCGAGCAATCAGCTGCCGCAGACGCTCGAGGCTGGCCTGCTCTTGCCCCTGAAGTTCACGTTTGAACCGAATCTCTGGAGGGGCTGATCGCAGCGCATCAGCCACCGACATGCCTGGATTCACCGCGATGTCGTACAGATCGCGGAATTCCTCCCATAAGGGGCGGGATCCTATCCAAAGATCTGTCCAGAAACGCGTTGATCGCCCATCTCCAATCATGAATTTAGCCCCCAAGGCAAAGGCCGCCTTGATCGACTGGAGATCGTTCCAAAAAGGCGAGCACCTTGCCCTACCTTCAAAGAAATTCCCATTCGGGAAGTACTTGGCCCTTAGGATATCTACCCACAGACTAGACGCCCCTGGACGATTTTCCAGATCCACTTACACATCATCGCGATGTTAAGCAATCTCGTGTTGGTGATCCCAAGGCCCCCCAGGTCCTTGGGTCGACACACCCATGCCCCTTTATCCATATGGTATTTGCGGTTCGGGCTCGTTCCTTCCCAAAAGAATTTAGCGCGGGGTGTGTCGAACTTTGCATGCACTCCCTTTGCAAGCAAAAACAGGCCCATAGCAAACATAGGCAAGGAAGAGAGGCTTGAGTTCATGAGAACTAGCTTGGCCGCTTTTGAAAGGAATTTACCCCTCCAAGGGCACACCCTACCCCTCACCTTTGCACATAGAGGTTCCCAATCCTCTATCGTAGGCCTTTTGGTGTCAACTGGGAGGCCGAGGTATGTCCTCGGGAATTTGCCCACCTTACAGTTGAGCAAATCAGCAATGCGCCTATCCTCCTCCGGCTCAACCCCCATCGTGAGCACCTCGCATTTGTGGAAATTTATTTTGAGCCCCGACATGAGCTCAAAACAGATAAGAATCGCCTTGACCGACGCTATACTGTGGTGGTCTGGGCGAAACATAAGCAACATGTCATCTGCGTATTGTAGATGCGTCACTCCCCCTGGAATGAGGTGGCCTACCAACCCCTGGATATGGCCAGCTGCGGCTGCTTTCCGAAGCATTGCGGACAGCGCATCGACAACAAAGTTGAACAGGAGAGGGGACATTGGGTCCCCCTGGCTGAGTCCCCGTTTGTTCCGGAAGAAATGCCCTATTTCTCCGTTCACCGAAACTGCAGTTTGGCCCCCTGATACCAATTGCATCGTGCGGTGAACCCAAACCGCGGAGAAACCCCTACCGATAAGCACTTGCCGCAAGAAATCCCAATTCACACGATCGTATGCTTTTTCGAAATCGAGTTTTAACAAAACCGCCGATTCCTTAGAGCGCTTAAGTTCATGGACGATCTCTTGAAGGGCGAGCAGACCCTCTAAAATGTTGCAGCCGCGAATGAAAGCAGATTGGCTACGGTTAATCGAGCGGTGCGCCACCTGACCTAGTCTATTGGCGGACGCTTTTGCACAAATTTTAAAGGGCACGTTAATGAGCGCGATCGGCCGGAATTGTCTGATGTTGTCTGCCCCTGGACCTTCGGGATGAGCATTAAGACACCAACGCGATATGTCAACCGTCCCCCGCATGAAACCGTTGCAAATATCAAAAATATGTCCCCTAAGGATAGGCCAGAAGCGCTTGAACATAGCCACCGGCCACCCGTCTGGGCCCGGCGCCGTGTCCACTTTCATACCAAGGAGAGCTGCGTCAATCTCTTCTGGCAGGAACGCGAGCCCTAGCGCGTCGTTCTCACAGTCCAACACGCGTTGTGAGTCCTCCCAGACGTCCGCACGAAGGCCTGTCCCCTGGGCCTCACACGAGCCCATCAAATTGATGTAGAACTCGTAAACGTGGTGTGAGATGTCCTCCTGTCGCAACAGAAGCCCCTGCTCTGATTGCAACCTGAGGATGGAGCACTTTCGATGGCGCCCGTTAGCATACGCCTGGAAATACTTACTATTTGCGTCGCCTTTCAGAATCCATTTCAAACCACTTCGTCTGCGCCAGTATTCTTCCTCCGCGCAAAGTGAAGCTTCGACCTGACCCTCTAGATCGTAGCGGTGAGCCCAATCCTGTTCTGAAAAGGCCCGAGCTTCGGCCATCGCATCAATCCTTGCGATATCCACAAGGATCGCGGCACGGTGCTCTTTGTCATTCCTCCCTAGGTTCGCTCCCCATCCCTTGAGGCTAGCCCTGAGACGACCCCCAGCCGCATTCCAAAACTCCATCGGGCCCCTCTGGGGACCCAACGAATCAACACACGCCCGCCATTTCTCCCTGAAAATCACCTCGAAGCCTGGTACTTCAAACCAGGCTGTTTCGAAGAAGAAGCGTGAGCTACGTCGTATCCTCTCCTCCCCCGAGGAATATACGAGCGGTACATGGTCAGAGCCTATGCGTGTCTCCGCGACCAATGTACAGAGAGGGAAGCCCATTTCCCACTCCAGCGACATGAACACCCTGTCCAGCACTGATCGCACCGGAGCAAGTTGTTTGTTAGTCCAAGTGAATCTCGCGCCTGACCTGGCCACCTCCCTAAGGGCCATGGAAGCAATGGCGGAGTTAAACATAGCCACCCTAGGCCAGTTTATGTTGCTGTTGTTCTTATCGGCTCCCAACCTGATAAGGTTGAAATCTCCACCCACCAGAACCGGAAGCGTGGCAGCGGTCACCATGGTGACTTTGGCCTAGAGCTCCGCCAGGAACTCCGCCGAACGAGCGTGATCGGCCGGTCCGTAGACTTGGATGACAACTAGCTCGCGAAGCGAGGCGCAGATGCGAAACTTAGCCGCGATGAAAAACGAACCTACATCCCAGTCGATAACCTCGTACAGGGCTCGGCTCAAGCCCAGCAGCATGCCACCTGAGTGCCCTACAGCAGGTACATGCTGCCACTCGAAGCACTCCAGAGGATCAAGCGCAAACAGATCATGGTAACGCAATTCCGCCTAAATCATCTCTTGAAGCCCTACGATATCTACGTCTTCTTTGCGCATGTACTCCTTAAGTTGGGTGCGCCGTCCTACGTGGCCGAAGCCACAAATATTCTAGAACAAGGCTCTCATTTAGGTCACGCGGTTGCGAAGCCGGACACCCCTGGAGGTGACCGCTTTTGCCACTCGCCTCATCTTGCCCTTGCAAGGCGAGGGAGAGGGGGCAACCCCTGTTGCTTGTCCCCCCTCATCAGGCGCAGAGATCACCATGGCGTCCCCTCCCTCGGGTACCAGGGTTCTCTGCTCAGCACACTCTGCAGTGGCTGCCGCTAGCGCGGCCTGTGCCAACTCCTTAGTGCGCACAAGCGAAACTAACTCCCTAGTCCCTCCTACGCAGGTGGGATCCACCCCGCTCGCATCCAACACCTCATGCAAATGATCGTCCGAGAAGTCATCAAGAACCGTAAACCGGGGAGGTGGGTTACCTGAGATATCCATGTTCTTCTAGGCTTGGAGGAGTTGCGCCCGCTGCAGCGACGACATGTTGCCCTTGGCCCCCTTGGAACGCAAGCTGGTGTGCACCGGCGCCGCCGGCACCGTCTTAGTGCGCTTGGCCTTTGAGATCAACGCCGTCTTGGAGGCATCCAGCAGCATCAGGTCCACCGGGGGAGGCATCGTCGGGGCCGCCAACGCCATGACACACTGCCTTGGAGTGACAGGCACCCCCAGCGTCTCCATCGCCCGCACCGCCTCCGCGCCGACCTTGACCACCGCCGTCTTCTTCATCGGCTTCACCGAGCCACTGAGGGTGGAGCCACGGCCACCAGAGGCCGGAGACCCAGCCGGGCGGGGACGCGAGGGGGCGGGGGAGAGGCCAAGCGGGGACTGGCCACCATCCGCACCCCCAACCACCATGGGGGGAGAGGAGACCGACCCCAAGTTCGATCCATATTGGTTGGGGATCGAGATCGTCACCTCATCCGAGCCCCCAGCCACCGCCGCCCGCACCTTTGAAGCCCCGTCCACCTGCGCAGTAGGGCCCGCGCGGAGATCCCAAGCTTATCCCACGCCACCGTGTTGATAGGGTCGTCATCCTCCATGCTTGCATCCTGCTCATGATCCTTGTCCTTTGGCTTGTCCTTGTCCTTGTCCTGATCTTTGGGCCCGCGGCCACTGGGAGGGGGCAGGGGGGTGGGAGAGCAGGGGCCGCCGGACGCGATCCCAACTCTGGCTCGAGCTTGATGTTGTACCCGTCCCCGTTGAACCAGATCTGCATGGAGCCGCAGAGCTTGGCCGGCACACGGCACGCAAAGAGCATGCGCACCGGGCCCGAGCGAATCAGGGACAGCTCATCCACCACCAGGGGGCGCCCGATCATGGTCGTGGCCGCCATCAGCCGCTCCGCGTGCCGCTACTTCGAGGGGATGCCCCACATATTGACCCAAACCTCCAGCATCTTCAGCGCCTTGGGCTCGGCAAGGACAGCATCACGGATGTTCGCCGTGATGTTGTTGATGGGGAGAAACAGCTTGCCGCTGCGCGACGCCATCCTCAACAAGGCCGGATCGGGGAATGCCACAGAGAAGCAATCCACGTCGAAAGGGGCCACCTGCCAATCCCACGCCCCTTCGAAGAGGTGGTGGAGCTCAGCCTCCAGAATTTCCTTCGACAGGACGCCGGGCGCAGCCGACACCAGAGCGGCGTTGACCCCCAGCAGCTCCGACGCCCCCGTGTCCGCCTCCTCGGGGTACTGCAGGGAGAAGAAGACGCCCCCAGCGAAGGTGTGACCCATGGTCTGGAGCACCATCTGCTTGCCGCGCGTGGGGCAGTGCGCCGACGCATGGCCCTCTATGCTACAGAGCACGCACAATTGCTGGAAGGCGCACTCGTTCTGGTAGTGGCCCGTGCGCCCGCATCTGAAGCATTCCGGTCCCGCCAACTCCTCGATGGGGATTGGCTCCGCCGCCGTGCCCTTGGAGGAGGAGGGCTTGGAGGCCGCCTTCATCGCTGGCTTGGAGGCCGCCTTCATCGCTGGCTTGAATTTCTTCATCTTCGGCTTGTTGAAAGGGTCGCCGACGCGGTCGCCGCAAAGAGGATGGAGCGATTTCTTGCACTTGAGCTCCAGCCCCTTCTTCTTGTATTCCTCTTTCCTTTTCTTCTTGCGCTCTTGCTCTTTGAGCCACCAAGCAGGGGAGGCCCCCAGCCGCCCTCCTCGCCGGCGCGCTTCGCCGCCCGCACCTTAGCTTGCTCGCGCAGATCTCGCTCGCGCCGCCGATCCGCCTCCGGATCCGGCGCCGCCCGCCGATCCGCCTTGGATCCCATGGCGACGACCTCCGCGAACGAGCGATCTAGGGGAGGGGGAGGAGGAGGTGGGGAGACAGAGCATGCGGCACGACTGAAGCGCCGCACCTCTGCGGGAGTGGCTGGAAACCCTAGAGCACGGTCAGTGGTGCCCCGACGAATCCAGAGCCACTTAAGTACTGGCCGAGCCATGGCAGGGGCGGGCCTGGGCCTCACTGGGCCGTCCGCGACCGCCCGTACCGTTGAAACGGATCAAGTATTGTTTTTTGCTCATATGCAACGTTCAAAAAAAGATGACGAATTGTCACTGATGGAAACGTCATTTTGTGTGTTTAATGTGATGAAAACATCATCTTCCATCCATGAAAACGAGTCCCAGAAAGGAATACTGGCATCGTCGCACAGATGTACATCATGTCCCTAAAGAATGGCAACCACGTTTTGCTCCGGTGATCACTCGAACCATACTATGAAGATGGCCGTCGACATATCCGTGTTTATTGTATGTTGGATTACACTCCGTGCATGTCATATTAGTTGTAGTTCAAATGGATGTATCTAGCACAGAAATACATTTAAATATATTCATTTAGCGACAACTAATATGGGAAGAAGGGATGATCTGCAAGTGCAAAGGTCAGTTGTAGATTTACGGTGTTCATATTATTGCACTAATCTACAATTGATTAGTAGAAAAAAACATATAATTAGAAACGATCATATCTCAAGGGTATTATAATCTTTTCAACAAACAAAGGACATCAGCCAGAAAAACCTAAACTACTTTCTCAGGGCTGAGCGTGTGTTGGTGAACCAATCTATGGTTGAATGTTTAGGAGGACAGTGGTATCCCCAACCCATCAGAGTTCAGTCCTGGTGCTAGAATATTTTTGGATTTATTTCAAGATATCTGACGGTACGCGTTTAGTGGGAGGAGGCGTTCATGTCGATTATGACACGCCTATGCTGACTTCATAAATCTCAAGATGATAGGCCGACTCAGTCTCTCACAGAAGCTCACAGGGATAAGGTGTACATGTGTGCATTTATAAAAATGAGTGTATGCGCGTATAATGAGCGCTTACATCTGTGTTGTGTTCGAAAAATGCAGGGTGTGTGTTTTCACCGTTGTTTCTATGTATAGGTAAATTTAAGCCATTCCGGAAATTAAAAACTCGGCCAAATTACATTTAAACCATGCGATCTAAAATGCCCCCGAGAAAATGTGATCTTAGTGCATCTCCAAAGCTGACTCTCAAACCACCTGCAAACGCCCGGACTGCACGGTTCAGACGTGTTTAGCCTGTATCGGTCCACCGCTGGGTTCATACGCACTTTTTCCTGTAAACCCAAGACAAATAAGGGGGCTCTACCGAATCCGGACAGCAGCCGCGCAGGACTCCCACACCCCTGGCCCATCCAAAACCCCTCCCAGACCTCGCACATCCATCCTCCCATTTTTTCTCCTTCCATTTTTCTCTTGCCATCGCCGCCGCTCCACCATCCCGGCCGCCCCGTCACACCCCTACCAGAACTCATTAAGTCCATCATTTCTAATGGTGCACCTAGGCCTCCACGCCACTTCTCCTCTGTAGCCGTTTCACATCTCCTCTCCTATCGCCGCACGTACCATCCGCTTCTACCATACTCGCCTTGCCAGACAACTATTCGGTGAAATGCACGTGCTATAATTTTGTCCCTTCTTCTTTGAAGCAATGGATTCAAATATGAGTACATATATGAGCACTATGTTGAGTCGCTCGTCGGCTTGTCCGATGAAGAGGACTACATGGATGAGTCGGCTATGATGCAAACGGTCATGGCAGACGCAGAGCATGCGCAAGCACATGTTCTCAATTTTAAGGGACCGATCAAGGGTCACCGAGTGCTTATCCACAGCAGGGGGTGCGGTCATTTGGCGCTGATGAACAACTACTTTACCCCTGATGCCCTCTTCGTTGACAATTTTGCCGGCGCTTCCGGATGCACAAAATATCTTTGATCGTCTTTACCATGGCGTTTGGTCCGTCATCTTGAAGAAGGACGTCATGTGAAGTACATCTATCCTCTAGCTTTGTGAACACCATCTCTAAACCAGTTGGCCAGAAAAAGTCTCAATTTGACCAAAGACAAGAAGTAGCTAGAAAGGATGTTGAGAGGGCATTTGGTGTTCTGCAGCACTAGTAGAAAAGGGGGCAATGGTCCAGGCCGGGTCAGCCCATTAGTCCCGGTTCAATCCAGAACCAGGACCAATGAGGGCATTGGACCCGGTTCCTGAGCCCCGGGGGCCGGCCGGGCCGCGTGGGCCATTGGTCCCGGTTCGTCTGGACCTTTTGGTCCTGGTTGGAGGGAGGAACCGGGACCAATGTGCCTTGCTCCTGGCCCACCACCATTGGTCCCGGTTGGTGGCCTGAATCGGGACCAAAGGCTTCCCTTTAGTCCCGGTTCAAGCCACGAACCGGGACCAATTAATTGCCTATATATACCCCTCGCCCGCGAGCAGAGCAATCTCACTGCTCTGTTTTTCGTGGCCGGCGAGGAGAGAGCTTTGTGGTGCTCTAGCTCACCTCCTATGCACACGAGGTGTTCGATGGAATGCCCGAGCCACACTACTTAAGCTTTCTCCTCTCCAAGTTCGACCTCCAAGCTCCATTTTCCTCAATATTTGTCTCGGTTTAGCGGTCTGTCACGTCCCGTCCCCGTCTTCACCGCCGTCGATCGCCCGCGCCGATCTCATCGCCGGCACCACCGTGGTGAGCCTCTTGTTCTTATCTTCTTTCTGAAAGGAAAAAAATTCTTACTTGTATGTTTATATAGATACTTGTATAATTTTCTTACTTTTGTTATTGCATCTTATATAGTGTGATGGTTTTGGTATCCGCCCCCGTCGGCCCTCGTCCTGTCTATGATTCAGATGTGGTATATATTATCTTTTCATAACTATTGGTTCATCTATTGTTTATGACAATTATGCCGACCAACGTGACATAGATTTTATTTATCTAGGAGGTTGTTGAACCGGAAATTCCAACCGACCCTATTGTCGAGAGGTTAAATTTAGTTGAAGAAGAAAATAATTTCTTGAAGGAAAAAATAGAAAAATTGAGGAGGAAAAGATGATATCGGAGTTGCATGTTGCGGATGTCGTGGATGATCACAAGATCAAGATGGATGCAATGCGCTTGAAGATTAGAAATATTAGAAAATATGCCATTCATACCGAGGCTTGGTATCATTATGTCATTGGATCAGTTGTTACATTGGTTGCGATTATGATCGCATTTGTTTTCGCATTGAAATGTTTTACATAGTTTCAATGTATGGTTTAATTAATTTAGATGCTCTGCAGAGCTTTATGTTGTTAGATGAGAACTATGTATGTATTTTGGTTTTAATGTGATGATGAACTTCTATTAATTTGGTCACTTAATTATTTATTCATAATGTTCTGTAATGATTTTTGACACACTTAATTATATATAATGCACGCAGATGAACCGGCAATGGATGTACGGTTCAAGACACACCTTCGAGTACATTAAGGGCGTGCATGAATTTCTCGAAGTGGCTGAGGCAAACAAGCAGAATGGTTTTATGTGATCCATGCCCTATATGTGGGAATACGAAGTCTTACTCTGTCCGGAAAATCCTTCACACCCACCTTCTTTACAAGGGTTTCATGCCACACTATAATGTTTGGACGAGGCACGGAGAAATAGGGGTTATGATGGAAGACGGCGAAGAAGAAAAGTACGATGACAACTATGTGCCCCCTGAATACGGTGATGCTACTGAAGATCAAGAGGAACCAGACGATGTGCACGATGATGCTGCAACAGGCGAAGCTGCTGAAGATCAAGAGGAACCAGACGATGTGCCCAATGATAATGATCTCCGCCGGGTCATTGTCGATGCAAGGACGCAATGCGAAAGTCAAAAGGAGAAGCTGAAGTTCGATCGCATGTTAGAGGACCACAAAAAAGGATTGTACCCCAATTGCGAAGATGGCAACACAAAGCTCGGTACCGTACTGGAATTGCTGCAGTGGAAGGCAGAGAATGCTGTGCCTGACAAAGGATTTGAGAAGCTACTGAAAATATTGAAGAAGAAGCTTCCAAAGGATAACGAATTGTCCGACAGTACATACGCAACAATGAAGGTCGTATGCCCTCTAGGATTGGAGGTGCAGAAGATACATGCATGCCCTAATGACTGCATGCTCTACCGTGTTGCATACAAGGATCTGAACGCATGCCCGATATGCGGTGAATTACGGTATAAGATCAGACGAGATGACCCTAGTGATGTTGACGGTGAGCCCCCCGGGAAGAGGGTTCCTGCGAAGGTGATGTGGTATGCTCCTATAATACCATGGTTGAAACATCTGTTCAGAAACGGAGAGCATGCCAAGTTGATGCGATGGCACAGTGAGGACCGTAAGAAAGACGGGAAGTTGAGAGCACCCGCTGACGGGTCGCAGTGGAGAAAAATCGAGAGAAAGTATTGGGATGAGTTTGCAAGTGACCTAAGGAACGTATGGTTTGCTTTAAGTGCGGATGGCATTAATCCTTTCGGGGAGCAGAGCAGCAATCACAGCACCTGGCCCGTGACTCTATGTATGTATAATCTTCCTCCTTGGATGTGCATGAAGCGAAAGTTCATTATGATGCCAGTTCTCATCCAAGGCCCTAAGCAACCCGGCAACGACATTGATGTGTACCTAAGGCCATTAGTTGAAGAACTTTTACAGTTGTGGAATGGAAACGGTGTACGTACGTGGGATGAGCACAAACAGGAGGAATTTCACCTTAAGGCGTTGCTGTTCGTGACCATCAACGATTGGCCCGCTCTCAGTAACCTTTCAGGACAGACAAACAAGGGATACCACACATGCATGCACTGTTTACTTGACACCGATAGTATATACCTGGGAAGCTGCAGGAAGAATGTGTACCTGGGCCATCGTCGATTTCTTCCGAGCAACCATCAATGTCGAAAGAAAGGAAAGCATTTCAAAGGCGAGGCAGATTACCGGATGAAGCCCGCCATGCGTACCGGTGATCACGTACTTGCTATGGTTAATGATTTACACGTAATCTTTGGAAAGGGTCCTAGCGGACTAGCTGCTCCGAGTGACGCTGGGGGACACGCACCCATGTGGAAGAAGAAATCTATATTTTGGGACCTACCCTACTAGAAAGACCTAGAGGTCCGCTGTTCGATCGACGTGATCCACGTGACGAAGAACCTTTGCGTGAACCTGCTAGGCTTCTTGGGCGTGTACGGGAAGACAAAAGATACGGCTGAGGCACGGGAGGACCTGCAACGTTTGCACGAAAAAGACGGCATGCCTCCAAAGCAGTATGAAGGTCCTGCCAGCTATACTCTTACCAAAGAAGAGAAGGAAATCTTCTTTGAATGCCTTCTTAGTATGAAGGTCCCGACTGGCTTCTCGTCGAATATAAAAGGAATAATAAATATGTCAGAGAAAAAGTTTCAGAACCTAAAGTCTCATGACTGCTACGTGATTATGACGCAACTGCTTCCGGTTGCATTGAGGGGGCTTCTACCGGAAAACGTCCGATTAGCCATTGTGAAGCTATGTGCATTCCTCAATGCAATCTCTCAAAAGGTGATCGATCCAGAAATCATACCAAGGCTAAGGAGTGATGTGGTGCAATGTCTTGTCAGTTTCGAGCTGGTGTTCCCACCATCCTTCTTCAATATCATGACGCACGTCCTAGTTCATCTAGTTGACGAGATTGTCATTCTGGGCCCCGTATTTTTACACAATATGTACCCCTTTGAGAGGTTCATGGGAGTCCTAAAGAAATATGTCCGTAACAGTGCTAGGCCAGAAGGAAGCATCTCCATGGGCCATCAAATAGAGGATGTCATCGGGTTTTGTGTCAACTTCATTCCTGGCCTTAAGAAGATAGGTCTCCCTCAATCGCGGTATGAGGGGAGACTGACTGGAAAAGGCACGCTTGGAAGGGACTCAATAATATGCAGGGACGGATATTCTTGGTCTCAAGCACGCTACACAGTTCTACATAACTCTACCTTGGTGACCCCGTATGTCGATGAACACAAGAACAGTCTGCGCTCCAAACACCCGGAGCAGTGCGACGACTGGATTACATGTGAACACATCAGGACTTTCAGCAGTTGGTTGGAAGTACGTCTCAGAGGTGACAACCCTGTTTGTGATGAGCTGTACTTGTTGTCCAGGGGACCATCTTCGACTGTTACGATTTGGAAAGGATACGAGATAAATGGGAATACATTTTACACGATTGACCAAGATCAAAAGAGCACCAACCAAAACAGCGGTGTCCGCTTTGATGCAACAACCGAGAGGGGAAAGGACACATATTATGGTTACATAGTGGACATATGGGAACTTGACTACGGACATGATTTTAAGGTCCCTTTGTGTAAGTGCAAATGGGTCAATCTGTCAGGAGGCGGGGTACAGGTAGACCCACAGATCGGAATGACAACAGTGTATCTGAAAAATCTTGGGTACACTGACGAACCGTTCGTCCTAGCCAATGATGTGGCACGGGTTATCTATGTGAAGGACATGTCTACCAGACCGAAAAAAAGAAAAGATAAAGAAGCGAATACATCATACGATGAGCCAAAGCGCCACATAGTTCTTTCAGGAAAAAGGGACATCATGGGAGTGGAGGGCAAGACAGACATGTCTGAAGATTATGAAAAGTTTCATGAAATTCCTCCCTTCAAAGTCAAGGCTGACTCCAGCATCCTGATAAGCGATGAAGATTATCCATGGTTACGGCGCAATAAGCAAATGACATAAGCGAAGAAAAAGTGAAGACTTTCTCCCGCAACTATTATGATGATACCATGCCAACTTTGTAACACACGAGTACGATACCATTGTCCGTTTTGTACATGTACATGCTATGTGGGTGAATTTATGATACCATGCCAACTTTCAACTTTTTCATAGTTCATTTAAAATGCTTTAATGTCTTATGGTTCGGCCCTCGTAATAATTAAAAATAGCAACAATAAGTATTTTGTTGTAAGTAGAAAGAAAATAAAATAAATAAAGCAAGAAAGAAAACAAAAAAAACAAAAAAACAAAAAAAGTGTTTTCAAATTTGAAAACTAATGGCACTAACAGAAAGTTTATAATTTTTCTAAAACTAAAAGCAAAAAGAATTAAAAAATAAAGCAAAAAAGAAAAGAAAATAAATAATGCAGCAAAAAAACAATTAAAAATAGCAACAATAAGTATTTTGTTGTAAGTACAAACAAAATAAAATAAATAAAGCAAGAAAGAAAACAAAAAAACAAAAAAAAGTGTTTTCAAATTTGAAAACTAATGACACTAACAGAAAGTTTATAATTTTTCTAAAACTAAAAGCAAAAAAGAATTAAAAAATAAAGCAAAAAACTAAATAAAATAAATAATGCAGAAAACAAAACAAAAAACTGGAAAATAATTAAAAATAGCAACAATAAGTTTTGTTGTAAGTAGAAACAAAATGAAATAAATAAAGCAAGAAAGAAAACAAAAAAATGCCTCCTACTGGGCCCCCACGGCCTGAATACGACTAGAAACCCAACCATGCGCCAGAAGGCCCATCAGGCAAAGCAGTAGCAAATAGGCCCGCAAGCCTACGGTGGAGAGGAGCTCAGGAGGGGTGCGGCAGTGGGGCTTATAAACTACTGCGCGCCCCTCTCAACTAGCGAGGTGGGATGGCCCCGACGCTGGCAGCACAGGGTCCTTTGGTACCAATTCGTGGCACCAACCGGTACCAATGCCCACCCTTTAGTCCCGGTTGGTGCCACCAACCGGGACCAAAGGTCGCCGCTTCAACCGGGACTAAAGGTGGCATTAGTCCCGATTGGACTCACGAACCGGGACCAATGCTCTTGCTATATATACAACACTTAGGAAAATTTGACGAACACATCGCCAGTTGCCCCCGGCCCGCCCGACGACGCCGAGCTCATCGACGCCACCAGGCTGCCCAGATCGACGTCGTCCGCTGCCCCGACGCCGCCCGTCGCCCAGACGCCGTCCGCGTGCCGCCCCGGCACCATTCGCGCGCCCCCGCCGACGACGTCGTCGTCGCCCGCGCCCGTCGTCGCTGTCACTATCGCCGTCGTCGCCGGCCATGCCCCTGCCCCGGCCCGCCGTGGTCGTCGCCGTCACCCTCGCCGCCGCCGCCGTCGCCCTCGCCGGCTGCCCCCGTTGTGAGCCGCCGCCATCGAGGCTCTGTTCAGTGCTTTTTTTCATACATACATGTGTATTTTTTGTTCATTGCATTTTTTCATATATATAATTAATGTATATATATATGTGGTAGCTATATGATGAATGGATGTGGCTATGTATGTATGACTATAATGTTCATAGCATTTTATTGTTTATATATGTTTTTTCATATATGTATTAATTTTTTATTTAGGTTGTTAGTAGATATCGATTTTAGGTTAGTGCATTTTAATTAGGTTAGTGTAGAGGAAAAAGTAAAATAAGGAAAAGGAAGAAAAGAGGAAGAAGGAAGAAGGAAGAAGAAGAAGAAAAAGAATGAGAGGAAAAAGGAAAATAAGAAGAGGAAGAAAGGAGAAGAAGAGGAGAGGAAAAGAAGAGAAGAAATAAATAAGAAGAAGAAAAAAAAAGAAGAGGGGAAGAAGAAAGGAATAGAGGAGAAGAAGAAAAAATAGAAAAATTCTATTTTTTCTTCTTGTCCTCTATTCCTTTCTTCTTCTTCTTCCTTCTTCCTTCTTCCTCTTTTCTTCCTTTTCCTTAATTATTTTCCTTTCTCGAGGAAGAATAAGAAAAAGAAGAGGAGAAGAAGAAAGAAAGGAATAGAGGAGAAATAAATAAGAAGAACAAAAAAGAAGAAAAGGAAGAGGAGAAGAAGAAAAAAATAAAAAAATAGAATAATTTTCTATTTCTTCTTCTTCTCCTCTTTTTTTTCTTCTTTTTTTCTTCGATCTTCTCCTCTATTCCTTTCTTCTTCTCCACTTTTTATTTCTTCTTCATTTTCTTATATTTTATCGGGTCTGTCGCCGTCAGGCTGCTCGCCTTCACCCTCGCCGCCCCCTCGAGATTACTTCGACATGAGGGGCGGTCGATATATATACCCCCTCTCGACCGTGATAACCTATACAACGGCAGCACCCCCCTCGGCCCTCTCGCTCGACCAAAACTCTCGAGGCCACCCAAATTTACCAAGTTAAAAGAGCGTTGTCGTCGAGGCCACCTCAAACCCTTGAAGCGTTGTGTCGAGGCGATCCCAAACCCTAGAGAAGCAGCATCGAGGCCACTAACATGATTCCTTATTGTGATTAGCTAGCTAGTTCTACGTTTGCCACTAATATATATCCATCTGTACCATGTTTGAATAATAATTGACATGTTGTAAATATTTGCAGAAACTATGAAGCACTACCGAGACAAAGCAACAGAAGCGATGTTGGGGGAGATAATCGCAGAAGGAACTGGTGTCATTGCGTCATTTTTTAACGACGTCGTTGGTCAGGAAGGACTGGGTGAAGAAGAGGGCTATGTTCATGATGGCTCCGGCCCATTAATGCCGGTACAAGAAGAGGGCTATGTTTATGATGGCTCCGGTGATGGCCCAATGGAGGTACAAGAAGGAGACCGTGCTGACTGCTCCGGTGACCGAACCGAGTCCGGCCAGATATATATATATTAGTTAAGCCTGTGCTGACTAGTTAATTGACGCATTCATTGTTTTGGTATATGTACACATATTAATTACTCTCGTCTTTCTTCCTTTTAATTACCTCGTTTCAAATGATCTGTTGTGTGTTCCATTTGATGAGTTTTTCGCATTTTTCAATCAAAAGGCCCTCGATAAATTAATGGTTTTTTGCTACTGCCTGCAAGTACTATTTCTGTCATTAAGTCTCTATATATAGCTCGGCTCTTTCATTGCAAAAAACAAGAAATTTATGATATTGGGTTCATTAACACAAATATCATAGATGAATTTCTGGTTAAAAAGGACGTCAAAGAGGCCGAGGACAACTTGCTACGATCGTTGATCAAAAATCAAAACAAAGATACCATACTCTTTCTTTACAATGGCAAGTGAGTGTTACTGTCGTGTGCATATTCGGTTTCCCTTATTACTCGAGCGAGGTTATAGTAATGTAATTGATGAGTTATGCATGCGTGCGCAGGTACCACTATGTTCTTCTGAAGATTAAGCTTCAGTGGGGACTAGTAACCGTCTTAGACTCGAGACGGAAAGATCCCGAAACCTATGCGGATATGACTGAATTGCTCAACAAATAAGTTCAATCGATCATTATCGCACCCTATCGGCAACTTTTTGTTCATTTCCTAATATCTCAAGTAATAATAATTATTTTCTTTGTCTTGCAGGGTTTGGAAACAGTTCACCGCAGAAGCTCCGGGACTGCCGAAGGAGCTGCGATATACATACCCGAAAGTAAGTACTACTGGCTAGCTTGTTGCGCGCATCTCCCGTTGATTCTATAGCTATACTTTCATCAATGTCATTTATAATGCTTCATTATCAGATTGATTGACCTCTATTTCTCGTAAAGTGCTTGTGGCAGGAACAAGGGAATGCTTTCTGTGGATACTACGTGTGCGAGTTCATCCACACCGCGACTTTGAAAAATAAGCAGGGCTACTCTAAAAGACAATATGAAGTGCGTAAGCAATAATATTCACAATTTCATTTTATTACACCATCATTTCTGTTGAGTTTCATTCATATATATGTATTAATTAACCCCCTTCTTCAAATTAGACATGGCAGATGCGGAATGAACTCCTAGAACCAGATCGCATGAAAGCAATTCAAGAGGAATTGGCGGGATTCTTTCTTGACCACGTCATCAGTAAAGCCGGAGAATACCATGTGGAAATTGATTTCAATTCCTAGGGGTTTGTAATTAAGAGATCTTATACATATTGTACATGTATGTAGTCAGTAACGTCGGATACATGATAGGAAAACTTGTTGTTCGACCAATCTCTCGGAGAAGGAGAGATCGATCGATCACTTCTCTCGGTATGCATGACGAACTTCTGTACTCAATGGTTCTCTCGATCACTTATGTATATATAGTACGTAGCGTCGACCAAGCACGGACATAAGAGTGGACACTTCTCTCTATTAATTAGCTAGCTAACACAATATATGAAACACCTAAATTAACCCCCCAAAACCCCCAACCCCCCTCCTTTCGAAAAAAAACAAAAACCCCAGCCACTGGAATGCTGACGCGTGGATGCCTTTTGGTCCTGGTTGGAGCCACCAACCGGGACCAAAGGCCCCCTGACTGGGCTTGGCGCACAGGGCCACATGGAGGCACATTGGTCCCGGTTCGTGTTTGAACCGGGACTAATGGGTGGAGGTATTAGTAAGGACCCATTAGTCTCGGTTCATGAACCGGGACTAAAGGCCCTTACAAACCGGGACTATTAGGTGTTTTTCTACTAGTGCAGGCACGTTTGCAGTTGTTCGTGGGCCTGCTAAACAAAATAATCTGTAGCCTTTGTGGGAGATGATAACCTGTTGTGTGATCATGCACAACACGATCGCGAAGGATGGGGGTGAGTATACTATTGGAGGTCTTGAATTTGAGAATATGGCGATCCTACTGAACATCCAGACGAGAATTCGGCCACATTTGAAGAGCTTGTTCAAATGCATCAACAAATTTGGTGTCGAGCAACTGAAGAAAAATCTGATTGAACATGTATGCACGGTTAAAGGGGATAACAATATTGGATTGTAATATTTGAACTTGTTTACATTAGAACTATGGTCACATTTGAACATTTGAACTATTCTATCTATATATGCGGCTATTTAAGCGTGTGTGCTAAAAAATAAGACCAGATATATGTGGATGGTTTCAGATGATTGGCTCACGTATGTGTGTTCGTGGATGGACGTGGAAGAAAATTTCATGCGCTAAAAGCGGTCACTTGTTCTTTCGAGATGCTACCGTTCGCTCATCGGTTGCACACGTTGCGTGGTCAAAACCCCGTCATTTGAACTTGTCTCGTAGCCGTAGCTTAGCATATGTGACAAAGCCAGGGTAGCCGTAGCTTAGGACATGTGACAAAGCCAGGGTATTGATCCTCTGGAGCACCCCGCGGACGGCCCGGGAGAGGGGGACCCGTCTGCGGGGCAACGGAGACGCGACGGACACCGACGGCGACGCTACGGCACCCACCTGCACTTCCTTCCTTTTTTTCTTGGTGGCGCCTGGAAGCTTGTACCATATGTGTGCTGTATTGACACGATCGAGATTGACAGATGGGACAACATGCATATATGTAACGCAACTTGCGGTGGCACGTGGCGTTCAATCGATCTTGCAATAGGAAAAACAGAGACAACACGCTATAATATTCTCATCATATTATGCTAGTATTGTGCGCCTGTGTTTTAAAAATATATTATATGCTAGTATAAAAAATGTTTTTATATTATAGGACGAGAAAATAGTACTTTCTGTTTTTCTTTGGAGATAGGCACAAGAACGTTATGTAGAGTACCACATACGTGGCCGGGAAGTGAAGGGGAGACTTGGTAGCCAGACTTAACAAATCCGGTCCCTCAAACACCCATGGACGCGCCCGAGCACTATCTCCACTACTATTAAACAATTGAGTTGTGGCAGAAACATTACATCTCAACCATATATCCGTCATCTCTCAATGGACCGGATTGCCTCAGTGTTGTATCACATCATTTCTCATAATCAACTAGCAATAATTACCATGATCTACACTATCATATTTATGAAATAATTATCACGATCTCACTCCAACCTAAGCTTATTTTAATCATATCAGTTAGCAATAGGTACCATGATCTACGTCATCATAATTTTTTAAACCCAGCCTTGTGTACTCCGTACATAGAAGGAAAATATCAATTAGCAATAATTACCATGATCTACGCCATCATTTTTTTTCAAACCTAGCCTTGTGTACTGTGTACATAGAAGGGAAAAACAAAAAGGTTTGGCCCATGTTCGCATGTACGCACAGACAAACGTGGAAACCAAAACGCTCGTTTCCCTGTTTGTTCGGATCACAGGATCGATCAGACCCTGCCCTTGATTTTGATCGTTCCTTGACTTCTGTCACTTCCTTCTTTTTGTTCACCTGTCTGAGTGTTCGTTGCCTTCGACAGCTCGACTCTTGGTTTGACTCTCCTGGTCTTCTCTTCCTGAGGAACGACAACGACGTGGGCCTGCAGTGCTACGCGACCACGGCAGGTACAAGCACGTCTCCTTGTGCACTCGCGCCCAGCGCCCTATGCATTCGCATGTACTGTTTTGCTATTCTTCCTATTTCTATTCTAAACCTAAAAACTCAAATCTCGATTGATTGAACAAGGAAAGGAATTCTCGCATACTTGCATTGTCGATGCTAATTTTAAAAGCTAAGTATTCCTTTTAATTTCAGCATCATCATGTCAGGCTTAGGCAGAAACTACGTATGTAATATTTTATTTGATATGCACACCGATTCATCATCATCATGCCTTGTCAAGGGGTGTTCCAAGGTGGACGACACAGATTTTGGCCAAGCCGAACAAACAGATTGATAAATCAGAAAAAACAACAAGAATATCGTCTATAAAGATGTTTCAGAGGGATGGTGCACGCTCGCTCTTCTTGGTTAATATTTATTCAAGCTATTTTGTAGTCAACCATACTTTGTTAGTTTTTTTATTCGAAACATCATTTTATTTGAATACATATGGGCATGCTGTGAATTCTGAAATGTTTTGATGGTTTTTTATTTATGAAATGTGTTTACAAGTCTAAAATGGTTTCATGTTGTGAATTATGAAGTAGTCACCTGTCGCTTATGGAGATATGACCTTCCTAATTGATTAGCCACATACATAACTTTCCAAAATTGCTACCAATATTAATCAATTTACATTCCAAAATAGTGGCGTCAGGTATGTCTTTCACTCCTAAATAATATCAATGTTTACCTAAGAAATAAATATGGATTCTATAGTTAATGACTTGGTAGAACTCTTGCAAAATTACATATAAATACTGCAATCTGACCCAACTTTACACAATGCAGATATGAGATGGAAAATCCAAATTGATGTGATCTGGGATTCACACTGATGTTTCATGACCTTTGGTCTCTGTAATACTGGAGGCAATCCAATCGCTTGTTCAGTTGGCAAATAAGAGGATGTGCATGTTTCCAACACTTATCTTTAGGAGTGAAATTGTTTTGCCACTGAAAAGGAGCATGTATCAGTTTTCTTCCCTATCATGTCAAAAATATGTTTAGTAACCTTAAATTAGAGTGAAATACAGGGTAGACTATTGCCTAAGGTTAATGTGATATTCTATTTTTGCCAAATGGCTTGAAATTTCTTTAACATCACCTTTAATGTTAATGTCATGTACCATCATATTTATTTCCAAATTATGGCATGAAGTTATATTGCCAGTTTATGTCATGTTCGGTTCACAAATATATATTGCCAGCCCATGCCTTGAAGCTCTGTTGGTAGATTCTATCATTTACAGTGCATAACATCTATTTCTACATTTAGTGTAAAATTGACTTGTACATAGTTTGACATTTTCAGACATTGTGCTTACATGTGCTTGCTTTTACTATATTTATTATAGATAGTGTTCTGACAGATTTTATATAGTATGTCAATAGTTGGATCACGTATCCTTGACTTGATAGACAAGTTCAAATATTTACATTCTTCAGAGTGCACAACTGAGTCGCTAGACCCTAACTTCGACAGCTTGCAAAACAACCTTTCAGTTCAAGGAAGCTTCAGGTCTTACCTTGGAAATTTCTTTTGCCTCTTCCATCCAGTAGGGACATGTTTTTCAATTATTGATTACTGATTGTACACAAAAAATGTTCCCAATAATCTTTTCTACAATAGTCCAACATAATCAAAGGAGTCACTAAAAGTAGCTGGGAAATACCAAGGAAACCTGCAAGCATGGACGCCGCAATAATCAATCCTCCTCCCTCGACACTTATGCCACTCCTCCCCTTCCTCCGATCCAATTTTCTCTATTTCATAACTCTATGATACATGCGTTGCACGTGCACACTTACTAGTTTAAAAAATGCAATCCACATTCGGACACCTCAATTATCATATCTCAAATTCATACAAACTCATGCAACTACGTCAACGTACAAACATCGTTCGCCTACTCCATCATACTCCACTAAACATGTCATTGGACTATCAAAATTTGGCATTTTTGGCTATGGTGGAGTTCATCCGTGGCTGCACTTGCCCTTCCCGGCGCCATTGTCGTCCTTCTCGCTGAAGTACCGGTCGAAGACGCAGTACGGATCGAGCCGGATTTGCACGTCGTCGGAGCTGTCCTCGTCGTCGTTGTCCTCCTTCTACTCCTTCAGTGGTAGTCCGGCCATGGCATGGACTGCCCGATTGTGCTCACGGGCAAGGGCGTGTGTTTCCTCCTCTGCCGTTTCTTCACAATGCGGGCGCGGATGGCCTCCTCCTATATGGCCGCACGCGTCGCCGCTTCGGTCGCCTCCGCCGCCGCCATTTCTGTCGTGAGACGGGCCTCGGGGGCCCTTATCCTCTCCTTCCCACAGCGGGCCGCCCGTTCTCGGGGGGACTCGTACTCTGCCCGACCGGTGGTGGGGAAGGAGAGGTGTTCCGGCTGGGACCTCGAGGATCTAGCACCAGAGAACCCGAGCGCCCGGTGAGCCGACTCTATGGCGTCGCGGCGGACGGCTCCGTCCGTCGGCCGGGCATTGTCCACCCGGGAGCGGCGGAGTGCAATGCGGACTGCCATTGCCTCCTCCAACCCACACAGGACGCCACCCCAATCGACGGATCCGGACTGTTCGGAGTCCGATCCGCTGCCTGCCATGGCGGAGAAGGCCGCAAACCGCCGGAGGTGAGCTCGGGTAGCAGATGGGAGTGGAGGGGAGGAGATGGGAGTGAAGTGGCTAGGGTTTGGTCCAACGAAAGGATGGAGATGAATATAAGTGGGGTCGGGTGGGCCAGCATGGGCCGGGTCCGACGTGGTGGGCGTTCCCGGGCGCGCCCGGGCGCCCCCATATCCGCCCCATATTTGGGCTAGATATGGGGGGTGCCGGTCAGCCCGCGCGTTTGAGGGCCGTTTGAGAGGCCCATCTGGATCCAAATTTTGTGACCAGGCAGGGACCGGGTGGCCTACCCGGACATTTGAGACGGGTTTGAGGGGTTCAGTTGTAGATGCTCTAAGAGAATCTATAGCCGGACTTGACAAATCCGGCCCCTCAAATGTCCGTGGACGCGTCCGGGCACATCCGCGGGCACTGACCGGGCACTCCTCAAAAAATACAATCCACATCCGGGCACCTCAATTACCGTATCTTAAATACATACAAACTCATGCAATTATGTCGACGCACACGCATCGTCCGGCTACTCCATCTCACTATACTAAACATGCCATCGGACTACCAAAATTTGGCATGTTTGGATATGGTGGAGTTCATCCACAGATACCCCTTCCCGGCGCCCTTGCAGTCCTTCTCACGGAAGTACCTGTCGAAGACGCAATACAGATCGAGCCGGATCTGCTCGTTGCCGGAGTTCTCCTCGTCGTCGCTGTCCTCCTTCTCCTCTTTCGGTGGCAGTCCGGCCATGGCACAAACCGCCTGATTCTGCTCATGGTCGAGGGTGCGCGTGTTCCTCCGCTGCCGTTTTTTCACAATGCGGACGCGGATGGCTTCCTCCTCTGCCGCCGCCCGGGCCGCCGCATCAGCCGCCTCTGCCGCCGCCATTTCGGCCTCGATACAAGCGTCGGGGGCCCTTATCCTCTCCTTCCCACAGTAGGCCGACCGTTCCCGATGGGACTCATACTCTGCCCAACCGGTGATGGGAAAGAAGAGGTGTTCCGGCTGGGACCGTGAGGATCCAGCATCAGAGGACCCGAGCGCCCGGTGAGCCGATGCTATGGCGTTGGCGGCCGGTGAGCCAACGATATGTTCACTTTTTTTTTTACCCCTCGAGTGAAGTATGCGCACAGGGTGGAGGAACCCAATGCCTATGGCTTAGCGGCAGGTCGCTGACACATGGATCAGGGGCCATCAAACGTGTTTCTATTCCGATAACACACTTTTCTTTAGACGAAGCCGTTGTGCTGGACCCTCAAAAAGGTGATCGAACACAGGGTAGTTTGCACGTCGCCGGCACGCTAGTCTCGTCCCGGGCTAAACAACAAACTGGGATCCATGAGGCACGTGGTCCATGTCAACATCATTAGTTCTCTAAGCGTAAACTAATTTTATGGGATGCATCGGAGAGACTTGTATGAGATTTCATATTTAGATGAAATCGTGAGGTCAACCCAAAAACTCATATTTCGACATTATGAAAAAAATCTGAAATTATTTGACAACATCCATGTGGGTTATGTCTACAACTCCAAAAAAATCAGCTCAAAACTCAATGTACATTTAAAGATTAAAAAAACAAATTCGAATGTGAAGAGTAGCAGCATTGGGTGAATAATACTTTGACACTATTCATATCCGATGTTCTCTTTTTTTTGTTTCTAATAATGTAAGTTGAATTAGGAGCTGGAATTTTTGGAGGTTGTACATCAATTGTTTGATGTGTGTCTATAGAAAAGTTGAGAATGTTTGAACATGTATTTTCTTTTACAAAAAATCTATCTCATAGAGCTCACCTAATGTGAGATCTCACACAGGTCTCCCCGAGGGTGCATCGGAGGTTCCTTTTTTTTTGCGGGTAAAGGACTTTATTTCATATAGAATGGTTATATCATTTACAAGAAGAAGAGAAATAAAATCTGAAGCGGAATTTTCCCACACTCCAGACGATCAGCTGTCAAATGAATATCTAGCTAAACCATGAGCATGGGATTAGGACCTCTAGGCCCCATCATCTCCTTACGACGAGACGATTGATTGATCGATTTACGAAATTTAACAAATCATCATTAAATAATTACATGACATATGATATGTGTGTGATCTTTTTCAGCTCGGCGGACCGTCACCAGGTGAGATGCCGAATTTGTGGCCTCGTGCGACACGACTTTGATTACCGGATTTAAATTTGGTGTTCACATTTAATTATTTATTTACATACAAGCGAGTACAGTTTGGCAGAAATTACATGAAATTTACAATTTAGAGCCCTTCTCAATTGTAGGATCTTTTTTGGGGGCAATTTTTGGTTCGTAGGAAAAAGTAGATGAGAAATATAGGAATATAAATTTTCTCTTGGCAAATGGAGCAAATGAAAATGGAGGAATTCTTTATCATCTTACTTTTATTAAAACCCCAATGTAAACTATTTTTCAAATACTAAGCTTTCTACTCCCCCGTTCCAAATTACTCGTCGTGGTTTTAGTCCACGACGAGTAATTTGGAACGGAGGGAGTAGAATTGAAGTCTCATGTGTCAAGGGCTGTGGGGTTATCTATGGATCCGGCCTGTAAGGGTGTGTGTCGCTTATTGAGAATAATGCACACCTATATAGCCATAATACGCTGAGTGTTTTCCCCGATTTGAAGAATGTATTGCATGATTTTTTTTAATGTTTTTCAACCTTTTTTTGGGTTTAATTATTACTAACAAGGTATGTCATGAAGGGTGTGTGTCGCTGATTGTGAGTAATGCACACCTATATAATCGTAATGGGCTCACTGATTTTCCTAGTTTTGATATTTCCAAGTTTTTGGTTTATTTTACCGGTTTAATAGGGTTTCTTTATCTGTTTACTATTTTCTCTTTTTATTTTCCATAATTCATCAATATTTAAAGTTCACCGACACTTGTAAATATGTGAACCTTTTCCCAAATTCGTGAATATAATATGTTTTAAATTCATGATTTTTTGAAGTCACAACATTTTTAAACGTCAGTGAACTTCTTTTGATTTACAAACAAAAATATGATATTCTTATTTTAGCTAGCAATGGAGCAGGCAAAAAACAAGCTAATCGAGCCAGCAAAACAGGGAGCCGAGGTAAGGTAGCGAGAGATACATGCACCAGCCCATGTGCGCGTTATAGCAACAAATAGACGATTTCAACATGGAATAAGACCTCCCCGAGGCTCACACATCCTTTTTTGTTTGTTTGTGTAGTGGCGAAAAAACAGGTTATAACTTTTTTTTGTTTATGCTTGGTTCGCCTCTTGACTGTATTTTGTTATTCATCACGTGAACCAAGCAAATAAGTCTACAAAAAATCTTTTTTTATCTTTTTTGTGCAACTCCTTTGCTTGTTCCATCCACATGTTTTAAGAATCCTCCAAACCAAAGAGACCTTCATGGGAATTTTGGACGATTGGAATGCTAAAATATTTGCCTCCTATGAAAACCCTTCGGACCACGTGAACATATGTTGCTCTCTCTCTCTCTCTCTCTCTCTCTCTCTCTCTCTCTCTCTCTCTCTCTCTCTCTCTCTCTCTCTCCGCACGCGTGTGCTGTATAAAGTTATCTCCGAAAAGAATCTCACGTTCAGAAAATCGCTTATTCTAATATATTTCGACGTTTTCAAATGTTTGCTGTCCAAAGAGGCCCTTGTCTGGGCATGTATGTGTCCTTGGTTGGTTACGTGTGCCTATCATGTAATCCGAAGAAAGGAATACAACCTGTAATTACTACCTCCGTTTTACTAGTCCTTGTAGTAAGGACTAGAGAGATATTTAAACCAGTTCAACCGCCACAGCACACGGCCTCCTTCCCATCCTGGCTGGATGCAAGCATGCCATGTTCAGTTCCCATCTTAATTTACATTTTAAGTACTTCAATGCCTTTTCACATGTTCCTCAGAGGGATCATCTTCGGACCAGCCCGTGTATCTCCTAAAAGGTCTCCGTACGTACAGCTTGCAAATTAAACCAAGTGTCCATGTTCATCTGACAAACATTTTGTTTATCAATGCGAGGACGATCTAACTGAATCTCGTTATTGTTTTCTGGAATGGCAGATGCATGCATTCGAATGCAATCTTCGGCATTGAGTCTCCAGGATGCCAGATCGACATGGACCTTGAGCATGAGCCTTCTTCAAGCCCGAGCACGAGGGCTTCTGCTGACAACGAACTCTCAACTCTCAAGGTCGTTCTTCTGGGCACGTATCAGCTGATGGCGATGAGACAACGGCTGCGCTCCCTCGATTATTAGGTGAGGGGTTGATCATCGGCTTCATCGTCACACATCACTAGCTAGCTAGAACTACTCTGACACGGTCATGGCTCACCCATGCATCAATCCATGCATCATCCTTCCCTTGACGATGCACACCACGACACCCGGCCATACATGAAAGGAAACGGCTCCCGTACGGTCGTGTCCCACTTTTAGTGGCAAACTTATTCTCGAGCTAGTGCAAAGAAGCTAGCCAGAACAGGTTTGGGTAACTGCGACTTGTGCGATCATAGCTCATACTGCTCCGTTCCCCTCCCCTCCCCTCCCGTGTCGCTCTCGCGAGCGACCGGTGGGAACCCTAGCCGCCGCAACCCACCACCCCCTCCTCTGCTCTCCTCCCTCGCCGCCGCCCAGCAACGCCGGCGGGCGAAGCCCGGCCGGTGGGGGCGGCGGCGGGGCCTCTTCTTCCTCCCCCTCGTGCTCCGCGGCTGGCGCGAGACGGCCGGTCGAGTGGGGGCGCCGGGCTTTGGCGGGGCCGGCGGCGCAGCGGTCGGCTCGGAGTTCGGCGGTCGGGTTGCCTGTTGGGGACGCGACGTCGAGCGGCGAGCTCGTTTGTGGCGTGGCGGCCGCGGGGGTTCCCGATCTGGGCGGTGGCGTGCTGGCGCGGATCCTGCTCCTGGCACTACAACGATTCGGGTCTATTGCAACAAAATCGTTTGTTGCAATACATGATGTTTCGTGGTGATAAGTACTTATTGCCACGAAACGACATTCGTTGGCAGCCGTTGCGACTGGACACATGATAATAGGTTATTACTTCCTCGTAGTCAAGGTTTTTAGGTTGTTCATCGTCTTTACTTCGGCGGTGACGATGACGGCGCTGAATAAATATTCTTCGGATCCTTTCCTGACGAGGCCAGCAGTCCTATGGTTGGGGATTGATTTGGAAACCAATATGTTCAAGCAAGGATGGCATGGCGGCGGCGGCATCCTCGTGGTGGACCTGTGTCCTCGGGCTTCGCCGTTGCGACGACGTTTGCTCCATTGTTAGCACGGAGCTTGGGAGGTAGTCCAGGAGCGGATGCAGATTGTGATCTGCATCGACGACATCTGGAAGACGGAACATGTGTTGGGCTCGTGGTTCGTGGATGGCAGGTATGGTTTCCTCCTTCAATGTCTTAGTTGTGGTGGGGTGCCAGATTTGGAGTTCAATGGTGTGTCTGTGGTGTTGCCCCAGTCTGATTCGTTTAACGGCAAGGGTTTCACTCTTCGTCAGCCCCCTTGGAGGTCCGTAAAGCTACATATCAGCGATGGAGTCGCGTCGAGCTCGGATGAGGTGGTGATTCATCATTCTTTTCTTCGGTGCCTGCTGAGGTGGTGTCGGAAGCAGGTGGCGGGCGTTGGTGTCAAGCTCAGAGATGTTCTGCTATCTTTTCAGTTTTGTCATGTCGGTCTTTACGTGACTTGTACTTTGTTCTTTATGACATGAATGAGACACGTATTACTATAGATTTTTTTTAGAGAATATGCATAATAATTTGTAATACACATGTTGGACTGTTTAAGTGCACGTAAATTTTAGGGAAAAAATTATGTTTACCTCTTCAAGGTACACAATAATGAAATATATTAGACATTTGAAATACATAATAATTATGTATTAATAGTTACTGCAACTTTTACAAAAAAAATGGTGCCGAGTGGCTACCTCCTTCCGTCAATTACACAAAGCAAAAAACTTTCCTTCTTAAATCTGCTTGGTGCTAGAGACAAGCGATAGACAAATTGTTATATATGTATTTCTAGATGGATTATATGAACATAAAGCAAACATTAGCGTGATGGGTAGCTGTTTCGGTCTACAAATAGTTCGTCTGGGTTTCGAACCACCAGACGCGCAATTTACTTTGCTGTTATTTTTTGGGGCCCACACTCTAGGGCAAGATGCCATGGCCTCGGTCTGGGCCCACGCTCACACTTACACAGGGGCCCGCTCAGATGTGACAAAGACATGAGAGGATTTCAATCGACATGCAAAGAAATAAGGAACGAAATGATATTGAGTACGGAAGGAAATAAAGAGGGGATTTGAACATACATGTAAAGACCAAAGAAGGAAATAAACTGAAGCCTTGTGACAGGAATATAAGGAAGGAGCGCTCTGTCCACGCCTTCTATATAAATCTCAACATGAAGAAAAATAAGAAAGGAAAGGAGACCATGCCTTTTCTAATTAAAAGGGATTTCCGAAGAAATAATAAGGAAAGAAAGAAATTCAATCCTTGTGACAGGAAATAAATAGAGGGAAAGCCTTCAAGATAAGGAAGGGAGTCTATGCACACCACGCCTTCTAATTAAAAGAGATTCCCGAGAGCATGCATAATCAAAGGAATGGTGGTTAGCTCTTAGATCTAATTAAAATTAAAATGAGATTACAGGCTGGGTATATTGGTAGTTGGAATATAGCCGGGTTTTTATTTTTTGAAAGCTTGTTAGCCGGTTTATTCCCTCATTCTCGAGTAGATCTTTAAAAAAAAGAACAATGCATACATTTAAAAGATGATCTACTGGAAATAACTTCATGTTAGGGATATTTGACAATACTTATAGTTTTTTAAAGAAACATTAGTCATTATATTTAGACATATATATCTTGATATAGTGTTGTTCATCTGCTGCTGAATTCTTGCTGGAAATATCAGGGGACAGAGAGAACAACCAGCCTGTCTAAGAATACAAATCAGACAACTAAACTAAATAGAGAAGCGTGTTGTATCTTGGGTGAGAGAATTTTGGATGATATACATTTTTATTAACAACACATAAATGCATACAATCACATCATGAAAGATACAGAAAAATTAGGAAGGAAGAGAATGTGAGGATTTGCTGCCCAGTGCTCACGACTCACCTTGGTGAGAAGGGAAGTGAGCTTGCCGTCTTTCCGGTGCTGAGGAGGACCTTGCTAGGAAACCCTAGCAGTGCAAGAAACCCTAAAGTGAAGGGCGTCCGCGAGTGTGCAACGTTTCGCACGCGTGTAAGCGAGCGTTCCTCCAAGCTGTGGTACCAGCGATGTCCACTTTGCATGATATGTGACTAAAATACAACTTAGGTGCAATTTGTGGTACCAAATGTGTTCACACATCTATGAACTAGTAAGCCCCTTTAATCAGATCCTGAGAAATAGTATAATAAATAAATGAAAAAAATCAGGGGCACTGTAGAGAATATTGTTGCAATATACTACTATTTTTTTCACAACACTAGAGGATTGTTGCAATATGTTGTACGTATTACCATACATGCACAAGTTATCGCAATATATAATGGTTATTGCGACACAACGAAGGTGAGGCAAAAAGTCGCCCTATTACAGCCAATACATGTTTTGTTGGAATAAGAAGCCATGTATTTTGCAACAGTATCTATGGCTAGCGCCACATGTTAGAATTGTTGCAATATATGTCTAAATATTGCCACAAAGATTTACATTGTCGCAATACCTAGTCTTTATTGCAACAAAATGACCACTTCACGCAACAGGTCGCAACTGTCGCAATATCACCACCATATTGCAACGCTGATGCAGCTTGTGGCAATATGTCGCTTCTATTGCAACAAAAATGAGTACCTAGCGCGATGGAATGGAACTGTGGCAATATGTAGATCCTATTACCACGATCTGAAATTTTGTGGTAATATAGCATTTTATTGCAACGAAATATAGTTGTAGCAATAAATTTTGTTGCAATAGACCGGAATCCTTGTAGTGTGGATGGCGGCGGGCGGCGCGGGGCGGTGGCCGAGGTCGGTCTTGACCTCGGAGTGGGGTGGTCTGCAGCGGTGCTGCTGCGGCCTGGTGGTTGTCCGATCTGCGCACGGCAATGGCGGCTCTCTCCGGTGGCGGTTCGTCTGCGTCGGACTCGGGTGAGCTCCCTCCCTCTTCTTTGGACTCAGCGACGGGCTCGTCAGGCCGGGGTGGCGCCATGGTGTGGTGGTGCGCGCGAGGCCTGCTGGTGGTGGCAGGGGACTCCGGGAAGGGGCAGGGTGCCCCCTCCGTTGCATCTGGCGGCTACTGCGGGTGGCCGCCAGAGTTCCCCTGGCCCTGATCCGGCCGCCGAGGTCATCGATCATGCCAAGGTGTCGACTTTGGGGTGGAGGGCGAGCTTCCGCTTCGTTCTGGTCAGCCGCCTCCGTTCGGTGTGTCCTGGTTGAGGGTGGGGCTCGGATGCCGTGGCGGAGGCCCGGTTGGTGGTAGCTGGGGTGCTCTTGGGCGGAGCACGCGGCTCGGGCGTTGTCCGGTCAGCATGGCCGTGTGGGCGGCATGTTGACCGGGGTGGGTCGTTCATCCAATCCGGTGATGATGAGTGTTGGCCGGGGTGAAAACCCGTTCTGCTCTGCCAAGCCGACGGCGGCGGCGTTCCAGCGTCGTCCCCTTCTTGAAGGCACCGTCGCGGCATCTCATTTGTCGTCGGAGTGCTCCGGGGGAACCTCTAATCCTTGGATTGGGCTATGGCGACACGATGGTGTCGTTTCCTTGCTGAAGGCGCCGCTTTGGAGCTCATTGTTCGTCCTACTCGGCTTCTCCTCTTCGCGATGGCCCGCCCACGGTTGAGGGCCCCGACATCATCGTAGTAGTACTGATTGTGTTCATCTGATGTTGGCTAGGATTTTGTCGAGGTAGTGTTGTTGTTATCAACGTCCATGTATCCAGCCCTGGGTGTGTGTGTTTGTATCGGCAGGATTCGGTTGTTCGATGATGCTTTATCTATAAAGCGGGGAAAACCCTTTTTCTCAACTGCGACTTATGCCGTCATTTCGTGCCCCGATTCGCTCACGGTTAACCTAGATGGCTAGCTAGCCAGGAAGCTTCACGTATCACAGTCGACCGACGTGGACTCCGTCGCACGTGGAGGAGACAAAACACGAGAGGAAACGGGGAAACTCAGAAGTAGGGATCGGTGGTTGGATCCTATAAAACGTACTGCTCACACTAACCATCCTACTACTATACTACCACCACCACCACCACCACTACTACTACTCCCTCCGTCCCAGTTCGCAAGGCAAAATCCCAAAAACTATTTGTCCCAAAATCTTTCACCCCCTAGGCATATTTGTATTCAATTTGGCACTAGTAGTCCATCAATGTTTGCATGCAAAAGCTGATCCACTCCTCTTTCACCGTGGGAAACCACTCCACTAAATCTGCATGCACCAGAACAGCAAAACAGTAAACAACTACAAGGAAGGAGATCAGCGGAGGCAAACATCCTGCAGCAGCGACTCGCAGGCAGTTTCCTGATGCAATCGTCGAACGAGACAGCATATCCTGATCAGGCAAGAAGGACTATGTACCTCTCGTGCAGAATACGGACGAATTTGGTCCAACGCAGATGGAGCCGTTCATGATGTTCAAGCCGACGTAGGAGGACGTCCTTCCGGCGGCGCTTGCACTACCGCTCCCGCCTGGCGAGGTGGCCCAGTTCGACGAGCCTGCCTGATTTGGAGAAGGAGATCGAGGTGGGCGCGACAGACCGACGCGGCGTCTCCCTCCGACGCTGGGGCTGGACACCGGTGTAGAGGCAGCTGTTCCAATGGAGAACGACGGCAGTGGTCCTCGACCTGCAAGACTGAGTGGAGGAAGGCCACCGCCATGACGAGTACGAAGTGGAGGAAGGCCGCCGCCATCGCCGGAACGAGGAAGGAAGGCAGCGCGAGTCAGGCCTCGGAGGCCAAGAGGCGGCGGACGACGATGTCCCTCGTCTCCCCCGTCCGATGCCATGAAATCGAGGAGGAGAGGAGATGAGATTGGCGCTAGACTGGGCTGTTCGTCTACGTAAGTCCATGGCTATATAAAGAAATCTGGGCGCTGCTTTCGTTTGAGTTTGGAACGAAATCCTTACGCGCGGAATCAAATCTCTGGTTTAGGAAAGAAATCTGGGCGCGATAGCAAAATTTAAGGGGAAAATATCGCGCCGAAGGAGGAAGGAGCGCGCGAGGCGAAAACAGCGCGCGGGGCAGAGGAAAATATCGCGCCAAATCAATTAAAGACTAGAAAATAGAGTTCTTTTCACTTTCCAAATTAATTGCAGCGCCGATGGTTAACGTTTTTACGTGGAAAATCAGAGCCAATGGAAATTCACCTTGGGCCAAGATATTTAGAAACTTTGCCTTGCGACCTGGGACGGAGGGAGTACTTTGTTTCACAAACTTGATCAAAATTTACAAAGTTGAACTTTTAAAAAAATTCTATACGCACTAGACTATGAAACGGATGAAGTATTGCTTTTGCTCATATGCAACGTCGAAAAAAAAGATGATGAATTGTCACTGATGGGGACGTCATTTTTTTTTCTTTTGATAATGATGGGGACGTCATTTTGTGTGCTTAATGTGATGAAAACATTATCTTCCATCCACGAAAACGAGTCCCGGAAAGGAATATTGGCATCGTCGCACAGATATACATCATGACCCTAAAGAATGACAATCACGTTTTGCTCGCCTAATCACTCGAACCATACTATGCAGATGGCCGTCGACATTTCTTTGTTTATTGTATGTTGGATTATACTCCATACGTCTCATATTAATTGTAGCTCAAACAGATACATCTAGCACTGAAATACATTTAGATACATCCATTTCAGCGACAACTAATATAAGATGGGGAGATGATTTCCAAGTGCAATTGTCACTGGTATATTTAAAGTGTTCGTATCCTTGCACTAATCTGCAGTAGATTAGTAGAAAAAACGTGTTATAATTAACCAGTCAGGACACGATCATATCTCAAGTGTATTATAGATGTTTCAACAAACAGATGGCATGAGCCAAAGACCTAAATTACGTTCTCAATGGTGGGTATGTTTTTCCACCGTTGTTTCTATGTATAGCTAAACTTAAGCCACTTCGATCCTGCAATCCGAGAAAATGGCCGCTAAAAAATGTGATCTAGAAATGACACCTGTGTCTCCTAAAAAAATGCCACTTGTTCTTTCCAGAATGCTACCGCGCGCTTGTCGGCTGCGCACGTTGCGTTGTCAAACCCCGTCATTTGAACTTGTCTCGTAGTCATAGCTTAGCACTGTGGAGCATCTCGGCGGACGGGACGGGACGGGACGGAGAGGGACTCGTACGCGGGACGACGGAGACGCGACGGACACCGACGGCGACGCTACGGCACCCACCTGCACTTCCTTCCTTCCCTTTTCTCTGAGTGGCGGCCGGGAACTTGTAATAGCTGCCGGCCCGTATGTGGGTCGAAAGCCGCCTCAGACAATTCGTTACGCACCTAAGGCGGTTGGATCGATGGCCACGTGCTACCTACCGACGTACACGTGTGCAGCACAGACACGATCAAGATAGCCAGATGGGACAAGATGCATGTATCCAACGCAAGTTGCGGTGGCACGTGGCGTTGAATCGATCTTGCCATAGAAAAAACAGAGGAAACAGACGTTATAATACACACCCTTTCTTTTTCGGTAAAAAAAACCTTTTTCGGTAATACACACCCTTTTTTTCTTTCGAGATACTAGGCACTATGTAGAGTACCACATACGCTTCCGTGGCCGGGAAGCGAACGGCTTGGCTGGTTTTGTGGTAGGTGGTCGGTACACGCACGCAGCTTGACCAACAGCGAAGCAGTTCGTTCAGTCGCATGCTCCGTGCACGTACGTACTGTACATCCGCTCCGCTGCACTCTGGTTCGCATGCCAGGTCGCTGTTTGGCGCGGCCGTCTCGCCGAAATAGTAGCAGAGGTTTTGGAACCGCCTGCGTACGTATGTCGACTTACCAACGGCTGCGAAAATTTATTTATGTATGTACGGGCAGAAGTGAGTGTGACTTGGAAGCAGCGGCCGGCCTGCGACTGTTTATAAATCTTCCTAACCAAGACACGCTGATTAATTCTGAACAAGAGATAGAATGTACAGTACATAGGATTAGGAAGGCATGCCGTTCATGCCTTGCATCCTGCTGAAATGGTTGTGAAGGCAACCAAAAATGTCACATGCTCTGAAATCTCACGATAATTTCCAAGGATTCCAGTCTAGGAAGATGCTTTCCCAATATCCGTTTGTTCGGGAAAAAAAATTAACCAGGAACCAAGTAATTCGAGGCAAGCTGCTTTGAGTCGAAAATGATTGGGAGCAGAGCGCCAAACAAGAATGGGATGCCGAGTCCCCGACCATCAGCTTTCTTCCCGTGACCCATATATCCAGCCACATGTTACTGTGTTAAACCACCCGAGCTCCCAATTATTTTCCACTTATTTCCTGCACATGGACATTGGCGTTTGTCCCAACATGAAGAGACACGGAAGTACGCCGCCTGTACCGCGTCACAAAACGAAAAGGAAAAGGGGTTATATACAACGAGAGGTCAAATTTTGTTTCACTTTTCGTTTTGAGAAGCCAAATGTTCTCTTCGTGTGTGCGTGCGCGTCTGTAATACGAAGTTAGAGCATCTACAACCGAACTAGACAAATCTGACCTTCAAACGTCGGTCCGCGTCCGCGAACAGTGACCGTCACGTCTCAAATAATGCATTCCATATTCGGATGCCTCAAATTAGAAAACTCAAATCCATATTATTACATAAAACATAACGATCTTTGAGCGGAGCTCGTCCGGCTCCGCCGTGTTCATGTCCGGTGATGAGGATACAGACCCGGGATAGGGTCATAGGCATGACCTATACGCCCTAGCCAAGGTCACTATCCTAGAAGTAAAGAAGTCCAAGAGACGACAAAGAACCCTCAGTCAAAGGTGTCGAGTGCAATTCACTCGACCAATCATATCACTCGGGTACCCTTCTTACCTGATGTCACTCGACCATACAAGGAGCCACTCGACCTACTGAATATCAGGAGTCACTCAACACTGCAATGGTCAGGCATTCGCTCTGGAGTCTTAAAGGTCATTAATAGCACTTATAGTTGGCGTTACCAGTAACGCCCTGTCTTTATGTACATTGAACCCCTTGTAATGGAGGATGGCTGGGGTCCTGGCGCACTCTATATAAGCCACCCCCTTCCTCTGGCACAAGGGTTCGCACCCCCTGTAACACTACACACATATAATCGAGTCGACCGCCTCCGGGCACCGAGACGTAGGGCTATTATTTTCTCCGTGAATGGCCTGAACTCGTATCTTGTGTGTACGCCTTCACCATAGCTGAGATCTTGCCTCTCCATACCTACCCCCTTTCTACTGTCAGTCTTAGGACCACGACAATTGGCGCCCACCGTGGGGGTGGTGTCTTAGCGACTTGTTGGTGAAGTTGCAATTTTTCCGATCCCCATCATCATGGTTTCTAGCGGTGGATTGGCTGAGGGCCGCGAGATCCGTCTCGGCGCGCTCGTTTTCATCGCCGACGACTCCGCCTGGCTTCAGGAAGCTCCCCTTGACGTTGAGGCGCTCCTCGTCCAAGGGGCGACGCTCTTTCGCGCATGCGTACGCAGCGTCCTTCTCCAGCAGCCATCGACCCAGTATCGGTCGGCTCCCATGGTGTCTTCTCTTCCCGTTGTTCGCTGCCGCAAGAGATCTGGTCGGTCATGGCTTCAGCGGTGGGTGAAACACACGGTGGCTCGTCATTCGGCCACCCAGCAAGTCGCGACAATCGAGCCCGACGAAACTTTCTACGGCATGTTCGAGCTATCGACTAGCTCCGTTGAGACCGCATCCGAGTGCGATAGTAGCGACCCTGCGGCTGAAGTCTTGACGGTCGACGGACCACGTAGCCCGCCTGGTTTTCGCCGCGAAGACAGCGGGGATGGTGGCGGCGATCCGTCACGCGTCCACGAGGAGTACCATCCCGAACCCCTCTCTTCACAGCAGAGGGAAGAACTTCGTCGCCGCAACATGGATGCACTCCACACGCCCATTGTTGGAGAAACCCCCGAGGCTCGGGCCTTGGAAGAGGTGCGCTTGGCTAATTTGGCTGAGCACACTCGACTGGAGAAACTCCAGTGCGCAGTCGATGAGCGTGCTCGGGAGTGGATCCCTGAATCCAGTCGACGATAGCTTCTTCCGCCTTCACCTAAGGTATACCGCACTCCAATTAAAAATCTCACAGCTGCAGCCCGAATAGCAGAGTCAATTCAGCCTTCCCAATCGGAGGCTGGAAGAGGTTTGACGCAGATCCGGGCCTTACTCCGGGCAGCAGGAGAACAGAACTCAGCGGTGTCTCAGTCGCGGAATAGGATTCATAGCAGATCCGTGGTGGCGGATACAGTTCAGTCTGCCCACAGCCCAAGATCGCCCCTGCGGCGTGAAGGTCATGGGCAACAGCAGGATCAATACAGGAACCAGGGGCAATATGACCACCAACTCGGCCGTGACGACCGTCGTCGACTGCCCACACCTCCTCCGAGGAGTGGGTCATATATGCCTCGGCAATACGATGACAAACGCCTTCACAGTGGCGAGCGCAGAGTCCCGGCCGACCCAAGAGAGCCAGGCTTTGATGCGAGATCTATTCTCGTTCAAGGTCTAGTCGACCAGAACAGAGCACACAGAGAAGACTGCGACAAAGATCGTCCGACTGGCAGCAGAGTTCATGTTTCAGGTCCAGAATGTTTCAGCAGATCCATCAGGGCTGCAGTGATTCCTCCCAACTTCAGGTTGGTGACCGGAGTCAGCAAGTTCATCGAAGAGTCCAAGCCGGAAACTTGGCTTGAGGATTACCGAGTGGCTGTGCAGATTGGTGGTGGAAATGATGAAGTGGCCATGAAGCATCTTCCTCTAATGTTGGAAGGGTCAGCCAGAGCGTGGTTGACTCAGTTAGCCCCAGGCAGTATATTTAGTTGGGAAGAACTTGCCCGAGTATTTGTCAGAACTTTCGAAGGTACTTGCAAGCGGCCAGCAGGGTTGACAGAATTGCAGCATTGTGTGCAGAAACCGAGTGAGACTCTAAGGGATTTCATTCAGAGGAGGACCACTTTGCATCACACAGTGGAAAATGTATCTAAGCATCAAGCAGTGTGTGCCTTCAAGGAAGGCGTTAAATATCGAGAGCTGGTCCTGAAGTTCAGTCGGATTGGAGATATGACTCTGACTCGGATGATGGAAATATCCACCCGGTACGTAACAGGGAAGAAGAGGATCGACTCCGCAGCGGAAAGGGTAAACCAGTCGGCCAAGACGCCGGCGGGGGTAATTCCAATTGGAAACAGAAACGTAAGGCCGAGCCTGCAGCACCCGGTGAAATTGCAGCAGTGGTTCAAGGAAAGTTTAAAGGAAAACCTAAGGGGCCCTGGACCCCTAAGAAGGTAACAGATCAAGAGGGAAATGATGTGTTGGATTTACCATGTCACACTCATACGAAGAAGGATGAAGAAGGTAATCTGATTTATCCTAAACACACCACTCGACAATGCCGACTCCTGATCCAGCAATTCCGAGAGAAACAACCCAGTGAGAAAGAGAAAGAATCGGACAAGGACGAGGACGAAGTGGAAGACGATGGATATCCTAAAGTCAATTCCACCCTGGTGATTTTTGCTGATGTTGAGAGCAAAAGTCGATTGAAAGTGATCAACAGAGAAGTAAATATGGTTGCTCCGGCGACGACGACCACATACCTGAAATGGTCACAAACAACCATCACATTTGACCAGTCTGATCACCCAGCGCGTATAGCCACCCCTGGGAGGCAAGCGTTGGTGGTCGACCCAGTGGTCAAAGGCACTCGACTGACCAAAGTGCTAATGAATGGTGGTAGCGGCCTGAATATCCTTTATGCTGAAACCTTGAAGGGGATGGGCATTCCAATGTCCAAACTTAGCGAGAGCAATATGAGTTTTCATGGCGTTATCCCTGGAAAGAAAGCCGAATCACTCGGCCAGATCGCCCTTGACATGGTTTTCGGTGATTCCAAGAATTATTGTAAGGAAAAGTTGACATTTGAAGTTGTGGATTTCCAGAGTGCTTATCATGCTATTCTGGGTAGGCCTGCCTATGCGTGCTTTATGGCTCGACCATGTTACGTGTACCTCAAGCTGAAGATGCCTGGCCCAGAGGTGTGATCACAGTCATTGGCAATCAGCAGAAAGCAGAGGAATGCTTCCAGAAGGGTTCCAAAATCACCGATGCACAAATGGCAGCAGTTGAGTTGCAGGAGTATCAGAAAAATACAGATCCGAGTGATTTGTTACGGGCCAAGAAGCCTGCTACAGACTCTGCATTTCAGTCGTCTGGAGAAATGAAGCCGATTCATATTCACGCGACCGATCCCAATGCTGCACCGACTCATATCTCAACAATGCTCGACATCAAATAGGAAGAAGCACTCATCCAGTTCCTCCGTGAGAACTAGGACATCTTTGCATGGAAACCTTCTGAGATGCCAGGTGTACCCAGGGGACTGGCTGAGCATCATTTGCATGTCGATCCGAAGGCAAAACCCGTCAAAGAGCATCTTCGACGGTTCGTCGTGCAGAAGAGAGAAGCAATTGGCGAGGAAGTGGCTCGGCTCCTAGCATCAGAGTTCATCCGAGAGATCTACCACTCCGAGTGGCTTGCCAATGTGGTCATGGTCCCTAAGAAGGACGATTCACTTCGTATGTGCATTGATTTCAAGCATATCAATCAGGCCTGCCCGAAAGATTATTTCCCTCTCCCCTGCATCGATCAGATTGTTTGACTCGACTGCGGGGTGTGAGCGCTTGTCTTTTCTAGATGCATATTTCGGGTATCATTAGATCCGACTGTATGGTATCGATGAAATAAAAATAGCTTTCATCACCCTATTCGGGTGCTTTTGCTATGTCACCAGGCCATTTGGTCTCAAAAATGTCGGCGCCACATTCATGAGGATGATTCAGAAGTGCCTGCTCACTCAAATCAGTCGGAATGTTGAAGCATATATGGATGACATTGTGGTCAAGTCGTGTAAAGGTTCCGACCTGCTGACTGACCTCGCAAAAACCTTTGCCAACCTAAGAAGGTACGATATCAAGCTTAATCCATCGAAGTGCATATTCGGAGTCCCAGTGGAAAGTTACTCGGTTTCCTCGTTTCCAAACGAGGGATCGACGCGTACCCAGAAAAAGTTGGTGCCATCCTCCGAATGAAATGCCCTGTGCGTGTGCATGACGTTCAGAAGCTTACTAGTTGTTTGGCCGCCTTGAGTCGATTCATTTCTCGTCTCGGTGAAAAGGCTTTACCTCTTTACCGATTGATGAAGAAATATGATAAGTTCAAGTGGACTGATGAAGCTGACGCAGCGTTTGCAGAGCTCAAAACCCTGCTTTCCACCCAGCCGGTGTTTGCTGTGCCAATCAGCAAAGAGCCTTTACTGCTTTACATTGCAGTCACTGGACAAGTTGTCAGTACAGTACTCACGATCGAGCGGGAAGAAGAAGGAAAAGCTTATAAAGTTCAACGCCCAGTGTATTATCTCTCTGAAGTTTTGACTCCATCCAAGCAGAGATATCGAAATTATCAGAAGCTTGTTTATGGAATCTACATGACCATGAAGAAGGTTTCACACTATTTCTCTGATCACTCCATTACAGTCGTTAGTGATGCACCATTATCTGAAATTCTAAACAACAGAGATGCAACTGGTCGAGTGGCAAAATGGGCGATTGAACTCCTTCCATTGGATATCAAGTTTGAGGCAAAGAAAGCTATCAAGTCCCAAGCAATTGCAGATTTCCTTGCCGAGTGAATTGAGCAGCAACTGTCGACTCAAGTTCACTCGGAGCATTGGACCATGTTCTTCAATGGCTCCAAGATGCTGAATGGTTTCGGTGCTGGGGTAGTATTGGTATCCCCCCGTGGAGACAAGCTTAGCTATGTTCTCCAGATTCATTTTGATTCCTCCAACAGTGAAGCTGAATATGAAGCACTTTTATACAGGTTGCGTATGGCCATTTCACTTGGCGTCCGTCGCCTTACGGTCTATGGTGACTCAGATTTGGTGGTTAATCAAGTGATGAAAGAGTAGAAATTCAGGAGCCCGGCTATGACTGGTTATTGCAATGCAGTAAGGAAATTGGAAAAGAAGTTTGAAGGGTTGGAGCTTCACCATATACCCCGACTGAAAAATCAAGCTGCAGATGAATTGGCAAAGATAGGATCCAAGAGAGAGACCATTCCCAGCAATGTGTTTTTGGAGCATATTCACTCACCTTCAGTTCAGGAAGATCCTTTCACTGAAGAGCCCCCACATCCTAAGAGTGCCACAGATCCGACTGAAGTTGAAGTCCCAGCCATGGTCGACTTAGTCATGGAGGTTTTGGTCGTCACTCTTAACTGGACAGTACCATACATTGCATACATTCTTAGGAAAGAACTTCCAGAGGATGAAGAAGATGCTCGACAGATCGTCCGATGATCTAAAGCCTTTACTGTGATAAAAGGTCAGTTGTTCAGAGAAAGTGTAACTGGAGTCTGCCAGAAATGCATCACACCAGAAGAAGGCCAAATGATCCTCAATGATATTCACTCGGGTACCTGTGGTCACCATGCGTCCTCTCGGACCATCGTGGCCAAAGCATAGCGAGCCGGATTTTATTGGCCACACGCCAATGAGATGGTGAAAGAAATAGTAGACAAATGTGAAGGCTATCAGTTTTACTCCAACATGTTCCATAAACCTGCGTCAGCTCTGAAGATTATTCCACTCATCTGGCCTTTCGCTGTCTGGGGATTGGATATGGTTGGACCTCTGAGGACTGGCAGGAGTGGATTTACCCATGTGCTGGTAGCAGTCGACAAGTTTACCAAATGGATTGAAGCCAAGCCCATTAAAAACCTTGAAGCAAGTACAACTGTATGTTTCATCAGAGAATTGACATTTAGATATGGTGTTCTGCACAGCATCATCACTGATAATGGGTTGAACTTTGATTATGACGAGTTCAGAGCCTTTTGTGCTTCCCAAGGTATGAGGGTCGACTATGCTTCAGTCGCCCATCCTCACTCAAATGGGCAGGCTGAAAGAGCAAATGGATTGATTCTAAAAGGGCTGAAACCCCGATTGATGTGTGACCTCAAGCATGCAGCAGGTGCATGGGTCGATGAACTTCCATCAGTACTTTGGGGATTGAGGACAACTCCTAATCGGTCGACTGGACGAACTCCATTCTTCTTAGTCTATGGAGCTGAAGCTGTACTCCCGAGTGATTTGCATCACAATGCACCCCGAGTCGAACTTTTCTCAGAAGAAGAAGCGGAAAAGGCTCGGAAAGATGCAGTCGATCTGCTGGAAGAGAAAAGAGAGATGGCCTTGATTCGGTCGACCATTTATCAGCAAGACCTGCGTCGATTCCACGCCAGAAACATAAGGGGTCGGGCATTTCAGGAGGGAGACTTGGTTCTTCGAGTGGACCAACAGAAACCACACAAGCTCGCTCCTGCTTGGGAAGGCGCCTTCGTCGTCACCAAAGTGCTCCACAACGGAGCATATCGTATTTTCAACGTCGAACACAATAAAGACGAGCCACGTGCTTGGAATTCGGAGCTGCTCCGCCCCGTTTACTCTTAAGCATTCAGACTGTTGAGATGTAATAAGAAATACCTTCTAGTTTGATTATCAAAGACATGATTTTATAGTCTTCCGAATGATTGTTGTTCATTTTTTACATGTTCTAAATCCCCCAGTGGGTGCCTTAGTCGCGAATCCGTTTCGCCTAAATTGAAAAGAAAAATCGTACCGAGTGGTGAGCAAGCCTCTCACTCATGGGCTTAGCTGCGAATCCGTTTCACCTAAGTTGAAAAGAAAAATCCTACCGAGTGATGAGCAAGCCTCTCACTCGGGGGCTTAGCTGCAGTCCAGTACTCGCCTAAGTTTGAAAAATCCTACCGAGTGGTGAGAAATCCTCACACTCGGGGGCTTAGCTGCAGTCCAGTACTCGCCTAAGTTCGAAAAATCCTATCGAGTGAGGAGCAAGCCTCCCACTCGGGGGCTTAGCTGCAGTCCAGTAGTCACCTAAGTTTGAAAAATGCTACCGAGTGGTGAGCAATCCTCACACTCAGGGGCTTACCTGCAGTCCAATACTCGCCTAAGTTTGAAAAATCCTACCGAGTGGTGAGCAAGCCTCCCACTCGGAGGCTTAGCTGCAGTCTAGTACTCGCCTAAGTTTGAAAAATCCTACCGAGTGATAAGCAAGCCTCTCACTCGGGGGCTTAGCTGCAGTCCAGTACTCGCCTAAGTTTGAAAAATTATACCGAGTGGTGAGCAATCCTCACACTCGGGGGCTTAGTTGCAATCCCATACTCGCCTAAGTATGAAAAATCCTACCGAGTGGTGAGCAATCCTCTCATTTGGAGGCTTAGCTGCAGTCC
>NC_041391.1:140109567-140184214 GCF_002162155.2 Triticum dicoccoides
CAAGTGGTGAGCAATCCTCACACTCGGAGGCTTAGCTGCTGTCCAGTACTCGCCTAAGTTTGAAAAATCCTACCGAGTGGTGAGAAATCCTCACACTCGGGGGCTTAGCTGCAGTCCCATACTCGCCAAAATATGAAAAATCCTACTGAGTGGTGAGCAATCCTCTCACTCGGAGGCTTAGCCGCAGTCCAGTACTCGCCTAAGTTTGAAAAATCCTATCGAGTGGCGAGCAATCCTCACACCCGGAGGCTTAGCTGCAGCCTAGTACTCGCCTAAGTTTGAAAAATACTACCGAGTGGTGAGCAATCCTCACACTCGGGGGCTTAGCTGCAGTCCCGTACTCGCGTAAGTATGAAAATCCTACCGACTGGTGAGCAATCCTCCCACTCGAGGTCTTAGCCATACGCTCCATTCCGATCCACAAGGACAGCAAGGTGCAGATAGGCCTCGACCCCCTCCTCAGAGCTGCACCATCAAGAAGAAGGACGAGATTGAGCGTGTTGCCAAGCCAAATCACTTTCTGGAACGTCAAGACCATTGATGAGTGCCTTGCTGATGAGCTGATCAATGCTGCCAAGGACTCGTCAAACAGCTAACGCCACGACAAACCACTTTCGCGAACATCAAGACCATTGCTGAGTGCCTTGCTGATGAGCTGATCAATGCAGCCGAAGGGCTCATCCAACGGCTGCTCCAATCCGATCTGCAAGGACGATGAGGAATGGGTCAACTGCGACCTCTTCCTCAGAACCACATCAAAAATACAAGAGCTAACCCGAGTGAAGAACAAGTTCTACTCAAAGACAAAACACAACATATTCAAAGATAAACCAAGTTCAGATAAATCCAAAGGTTATGAACCACAGATTAAAGTGCTCGGGCATCAAGCCGGAAGGAGTTTTCAGCGATTACAAAATCACTCGGCATTCCAAGGCAAATAAAGGTGAAGCATAATGTTTTTCACTCGTCAGGAGAAGGGCTGGCTGGATCACAGAAGCTGTCAAGGTCAATGCTGTCTGTAATGCGAGTGGCAGCCTCAAGTAAGGTGTCCAAGAAGGATTGGAAGGAGTGCTTCTTAGTATTCGCGACCTTGAGGGCCGCCATCTTGTCTTCTCTGGCATCCTTGCAGTGCACTCGGACCAATGACAGGGCAACGTCAGCGCCACAACGAGCAGATGACTTTGATAACCCACAAGTGTAGGGGATAATTGTAGCCTCTTTCGATAAGTAAGAGTGTCGAACCCAACGAGGAGCTAAAGGTAGAACAAACACTCTCTCAAGTCCTATCCACTGATACGACTCTACGCACGCTTAGTGTTCGCTTTACCTAGAACAAGTATGATACTAGAAGTACTTTGTAGGTGTTGTTGGATAGGTTTGCAAGAATATAAAGAACACATAAATAAAAAGTAGGGGTTGTTTAGATAAAGATGCAATAAAGTAAATATAGCGAGTGTGGAAAAGTGGTGGTAGGAGTTATGAAATTGTCCCTAAGCAATGGACTATGTTACTAGACCAGTAATCACTATTGCAATTCTACTTGAGGGAGAGGCATAAGCTAACATACTTTCTCTTCTTGGATCATATGCACTTATGATTGGAACTCTAGCAAGCATACGCAACTACTAAAGATCATTAAGGTAAACCCAACCATAGCATTAAAGTATCAAGTCCCCTTTATCCCATACGCAAACAACCTACTTACTCTGGTCTGTGCTTCTGTCACTCCGCCACCCACCATAAGCAAATCATGAACATATTGCAAACCCTTCAACGGGGATCCCTCACGCTTGCACGACACGGAGAGCACCATAGGACAGCACCAATAATAAAACATGCAACTAAAACCAATCATAGCAATTCATCAATCATCGATAGGACAATGGAAATCTACTCAGACATCATAGGATGGCAACACATCATTGGATAATAATATGAAGCATAAAGCACCATGTTCAAGTAGAAGGTACAGCGGGTTGCGGGAGAGTGGACCGCTGAATATAGAAGGGGGGAGGTGATGGAGATGTTGGTGAAGATGATGGCGGTGTTGGTGTAAATCGCGGTAATGATGATGGCCGCCGGCGGCGTTCCGGCGCCACCGGAAGAAAGGGGGAGAGAGCCCCCCTTCTTCTTCTTCTTCTTCCTTGACCTCCTCCCTAGATGGGAGAAGGGTTTACCCTCTGGTCCTTGGCTCCCATGGCGTGGGAGGGGTGAGAGCCCCTCCGAGATTGGATCTGTCTGTCTGTCTCTCACTGTTTCTGCATTCTCAGATTATGCCCTTCCACCATTTCTTTTATATCCGGAGATCCGTAACTTCGATTGGGGTGAATCTTTCGCCCAGATTTTTCTCATAAAATTAGCTTTCTGGCGGCAAAAGAAGAGCATCAACCGCCTTAGGGGGTGCCCAGGAGAGTCCAGGGCACGCCTGCCTCCCTGGGGCATGCCCCCTGTCTCGTGAACCCCTCGGGCACCGTCTCGCGTTGATTTTACTTCCCAAAAATCACAAATATTCCAAAATAATTCTCCGTCGGTTTTATCCCGTTTGGACTCCGTTTGACATTGGGTTTCTGCGAAACATAAAACATGCAACAAACAGGAACTAGCACTAGGCACTGGATCAATATGTTAGTCCCAAAAATAGTATAAAAAGTTACCAAAAGTATATGAAAGTTGAATAATATTGGCATGAAACAATCAAAAATTATAGATACGACGGAGACATATCAGCATCCCCAAGCTTAATTCATGCTCGTCCTCGAGTAGGTAAATGATAAAAAAGATAATTTTTGATGTGGAATGCTACCTAGCATAATCTTGATCATATATCTAATCATGGCATGAATATTAAGACACGAGTGATTCAAAGCAATAGTCAATCATTTGACATCAAAACAATAATACTTCGAGCGTACTAATAAAGCAATCATGTCTTTTCAAAACAACATGGCCAAAGCAAGCTTATCCCTACAAAATCATATATTTTGGCCATGCTTCATTTTTGTCACACAAAATGCTCCCATCATGCACAACCCCGATGACAAGCCGAGCAATTGGTTCATACTTTTTAACGCGCTTCAGCTTTTTCAACCCTCATGCAATACATGAGCGCAAGCCATGGATATAGCACTATAGGTGGAATAGAATATGATGGTGGAGGTTTATATGGAGAATACAAAAAAGGGAGAAAGTCTCACATCGACGCGGCTAATCAACGGGTTATGGAGATGCCCATCAATTGATGCCAATGCGAGGAGTAGGGATTGCCATGCAACGGATGCACTAAGATCTATAAGTGTATGAAAGCACAACAAAAGAAACTAAGTGGGTGTGCATCCAACTTGCTTGCTCATGAAGACCTAGGGCAATTCAGGAAGCCCATCGTTGGAATATACAAGCCAAGTTCTATAATGAAAATTCCCACTAGTATATGAAAGTGATAACATATGAGACTCTCTATATGAAGAACATGGTGCTAATCTGAAGCACAAGTGTGGTAAAAGGATAGTAACATTGCCCCTCTTATTTTTTTTTTTTTGGGCGGGCTTCTTTGGCCTCCCTTTTTTTATTTTTTTATTTTTTATGGGGCAATGCTCTATAATGATGATTATCACACTTTTATTTACTTACAACTCAATATTACAACTCGATACTAGAACAAAGATATGACTCTATATGAATGCCTCTGGCGGTGTACCGGGATGTGCAATGATCTAGCATAGCAATGACATCAAAAAATGGACAAGCCAGGAAAGCATCATGCTAGCTATCTTACAATGATGCAAAGCAATATGACAATGAATGCTCAAGTCATGTATATGATGATGATGGAAGTTGCATGGCAATATATCTCTGAATGGCTATGGAAATGCCATGATAGGTAGGTATGGTGGCTGTTTTGAGGAGGGTATATGGTGGGTGTATGGTACCGGTGAAAGTTGCGCGGCACAAGAGAGGTTAGCAATGGTGGAAGGGTGAGAGTGCGTATAATCCATGGACTCACATTAGTCATAAAGAACTCATATACTTATTGCAAAAGTTTATTAGCCCTCGAAGCAAAGTACTACTACGCATGCCCCTAGGGGGATAGATTGGTAGGAAAAGACCATCGCTCGTCCCCGACCGCCACTCATAAGGAAGACAATCAAAGAAACACCCCATGCTTCAAATTTGTCACACAACGGTTACCATACGTGCATGCTACGGGACTTGCAAACATCAACACAAGTGTCTCTACAATCCACAGCTACCCACTAGCATAACTCTAATATCACCATCTTTATATCCCAAAACTATTGCAAGGAATTAAACATATCATATTCAGTGATCTACAAGTTTATGTAGGATTTTATGACTAACCATGTGAATGACCAATCCTGTCATCTCTCTAAATAGATATAAGTGAAGCAAGAGAGTTTAATTCTTTCTACAAAAGATATGCCCACGCTCTAACAATTATAAGTGAAGCAAAAGAGCATTCTACAAATGGCGGTTTTCTATATGAAGAGAAACAGGCAATCCAAACTTCAAATGATATAAGTGAAGCACATGAAGCATTCTATAAAGCCATAATCAAAAGATTTAAGTGAAGTGCAATGAGCATTCTATAAATCAACCAAGGACTATCTCATACCAGCATGGTGCATAAGAGAAAAAAATGAAAACTAAATGCAAAAGACGCTCCAAGACTTGCACATATCGCTTGAACGAAACGAATACGAAAATATATTGATACTTGTTGAAGAAAGAGGGGATGCCGGCATCCCCAAGCTTAGACGCTTGAGTCTCCTTGAATATTTACTTGGGGTGCCTTGGGCATCCCAAGCTTGAGCTCTTGCCTCTCTTCTTTTTCCTCATATCGAGACCTCCTCGATCAAACACTTCATCCACACAAAACTTCAACAGAAAACTCGGTAAGATCCATTAGTATAATAAAGCAAATCACTACTCTAAGTACTGTTGAAACTAATTCATATTTTGTTTTTGCATTGTTTCTACTGTAATATAGCTTTTCCATGGCTTAATCCATTGATATAAATTGATAGATTCATCAAAACAAGCAAACTATGCATCAAAAACAGAATCTGTCAAAAACAGAACAGTCTGTAGAAATCTGAACATTCACCATACTTCTGGTACCCCAAAAATTCTACAGAAATTAGGACAAATAAAAAATTTGTACAGAAAGACAGTGCCAAAAAGAATCAGAACCATTTGATGTTCCAGTTAAAAATTTAAAATCGCGCACTATAGCCAAAGTTTCTGTCCTGCACCGTACAAACCAACAAGCATTGTAAACACCCTAAAGGCAAACCTTAGCACATTATTTTTATAATACAAAGGAATTGTACAAGGGTATAATTATTTTTGATGAAAAGTTTCTGTAATTAAGATTCAGAAAGTTTCCGTGAGCATGAACAAACTTCAAGGAGCTCTCCCACTTCAACCATGCTTGTCTCTCTCACTTTCACTTTCCTTATTGAAAAGTTTTGGGTTCCCCTCTTTAGTTTTTTTTGTTTTTAAACTATAAGAAAGCACTCAACAGAAATAAATGACTCTCTAAAACTTTTGGGTTGTCTCCCTGCCAGCGCTTTCTTTAAAGCCATTAAGCTAGGCATATAGTGCTCAAGTAATGAATCCACCCGGATCCCAAGGTATATCAAAGCCAATTTTAATTAACAATGATTTGTGATTTAGTTGTGAGCACAATGTAACATAAATCATGCAACAACGAAGTCTAACTCTCTTCCTATGCATTGGCATGTCATAAAAGAATAATTCATGCACACCAAGTAAAGGCCAATGCATAGTATAAGTAGTTTCTTGCAATTTTATCATATTGGAAACACAAAGAGGTGGAGATATAGTTCCTCTCTCATAATAATTGCAAGTAGGAGCAGCAAGCACATGCATATTATATCTATCAAAATTATCATGTGCAATGGTAAAAGGCAACCCATCAATATAATCCTTAATAAGCACAAACTTCTCCGATATAGTGTGGTAGGGAGAATTCAAAAAGATAATAGGACTATCATGTGTGGGTGCAATAGCAACAATTTCTTGTTTAACATAAGGAACTATAGCAAGTTCATCTCCATAAGCATAATTCATATTGGCATCTTGGCCACAATCATAGCAAGTATCATCAAAAAGGGATATTTCAAGAAAATCAATGGGATCATAACAATCATCATAGCAATTATCCTTCGGTAAGCACGAAGGGGAATTAAACAATGTATGAGTTGAAGAGTTACTCTCATTAGAAGGTGGGCAAGGGTAGCTAATCCACGCTTCCTCCTTTTGTTCTTTGCTCTCCTCATCATCTTTTTCATCCAATGAGCTCACAGTTTCATCAATTTCTTCTTCCACAGACTCCTGCAAAATATTAGTCTCTTCTTGGACAACGGAGGAGTCCTCAATATATAGTTTATCATAGGCATTAGAAGCATAATTATCATAACAATATTCAAGTATGGAAAAAATTTCAGATTTGTAGAGAGTAGCATCATACTTTTCAATCAAAGAAGCAATTTCATAAGCACCCTTAAAAGCAATAAATTCTTCAATTTGTTGAACATCATAGTAATTATAAACACCCTTAGCATATGAAGATACGATTCCATTATCACTAAACAAGCATTGGTAGGGAAGGTGTTTCTTAGGGTTTTCAGAACAACAAGTAACATCACATATTTCACATAAAGTCCAAGCATAGCATTGCAAACGATGAATTTGATCCAGTAAAAGTTTCCCTTTTTCAGATATACGGTGTCGCGCATAACAAGCATGCTCATCTAAAGATTTGCCCTCGACTAAGCTAGTGGGGGTTTCAGCACGAGCACAAAGGGATCGAAGATGATCCAAGTAAAAAGCTTCAGGAGTGTGATAGATTTTGAGTGGTTCTTCAACCACTGGTTCAGTAGGTACAACTACTTTTTTGGTATTTTGCGTTTCCTACCCATAACTAAAGATAGAAAACAACTAAGAACAGCAAATAAAAATTATTTAGTGATAAAGCAAACAAGCACACACGAGAATATTCACCCCATGCTATGACTCCCTGGCAACGGCGCCAGAAAAAGGTCTTGATAACCCACAAGTGTAGGGGATAATTGTAGCCTCTTTCGATAAGTAAGAGTGTCGAACCCAACGAGGAGCTAAAGGTAGAACAAATACTCTCTCAAGTCCTATCTGCCACTGATACGACTCTACGCACGCTTAGTGTTTGCTTTACCTAGAACAAGTATGAAACTAGAAGTACTTTGTAGGTGTTGTTGGATAGGTTTGCAAGAATATAAAGAACGCGTAAATAAAAAGTAGGGGCTGTTTAGATAAAGATGCAATAAAGTAAATATAGCGAGTGTGGAAAAGTGGTGGTAGGAGTTGTGAAATTGTCCCTAAGCAATTGACTACGTTACTAGACCGGTAATCACTATTGCAATTCTATTTGAGGGAGAGGCATAAGCTAACATACTTCCTCTTCTTGGATCATATGCACTTATGATTGGAACTCTAGCAAGCATCAGCAACTACTAAAGATCATTACGGTAAAACCCAACCATAGCATTAAAGTATCAAGTCCCCTTTATCCCATACGCAAACAACCTACTCACTCGAGTCTGTGCTTCTGTCACTCACGCCACCCACCATAAGCAAATCATGAACATATTGGAAACCCTACAGCGGGGACCCCTCACGCTTGTGCGACATGGAGAGCACCATAGGACAGCACCAATAATAAAACATGCAACTCAAATCAATCATAGCAATTCATCGATCACTGATAGGACAATGAAAATCTACTCAGACATCATAGGATGGCAACACATCATTGAATAATAATATGAAGCATAAAGCACCAAGTTCAAGTAGAGGGTCCAGCGGGTTGAGGGAGAGTGGACCGCTGCATATAGAAGGGGGAAGGTGATGCAGATGTTGGTGAAGATGATGGTGGTGTTGGTGTAGATCGCGGTGATGATGATGGCCGCCGGCGGTGTTCCGGCGCCACCGGAAGCAAGGGGAGAGAGCTCCCCTTCTTCCTCTTCTTCCTTGACCCCCTCCCTAGATGGGAGAAGGGTTTCCTCTCTGGTCCTTGGCTCCCATGGCGTGGGAGGGGCGAGAGCCCCTCCGAGATTGGATCTGTCTCTCTGTCTCTCTCTGTTTCTGCGTTCTCAGATTCTGCCCTTCCACCGTTTCTTTTATGGGATAATTAGATTTATGCCCCTAGTTGGGTCCCAATCGTCAGTTTTACCACTAATTCCCAAAAGTCACCGGTTCTGTCCAAGTCACTTTGCTCCTCTTATGCTTTTGCCCTTTAACCGTTTGACCTTCAGTTTGAAAACTTCATAACTAATTCATACTAAATCAGAAAAATGCAAATAAGAGACCAAAATGTTTAAAAAAACATCACCTATATGTCAGTGTGATTTGCATTCATGAAAAAAGTGTTGGAAAGTGCCCATCCGAGTTTTAGCTCTTATGCTACCACCATGAATAGTAAACTCTAAAAAAATTCAAAAAATTTCAAAACAAATTTGGTGGCAAAGAATGACAAATGTTTTAAGTGCCTGCCAAGTTTCATCAGGGAATAACTTTCGTGGGTGTCGCGCAAAAAAACAACCAGCACTCCAAAATAGATTACTTTTTTGCCACGACTTCCATGAATGTCGTTCCCTAATGAAACCTGGCAAGCACTTAGAACATTTGTCGTTCTTTGCCACAATATTTTTTTTGATTTTTTTAGAGTTTACTATTCATGATGGTATCAAAAGACCTAAAACTTGGATGTGCACTTTCCAACACTTTTTCCATGAATGCAAATGACACTTACGTATAGGTGATGTTTTTATGAATATTTTGGTATCTTATTTGCATTTTTCTGATTTAGTATGAATTAGTTATGAAGTTTTCAAACTGACGGTCAAACGGTCAAAGGGCTAAAGCATAAGAGGAGCAAAGTGACTTGGACAAAACCGGGGACTTTTGGGAATTAGGGGTAAAACAGACGAGTGGGATCCCACTAGGGGCATAAATCTAATTATCCCCTCTTTTATATCCGGAGATCCATAACTCCGATTGGGGTGAATTTTTCGCCCAGATTTTTCTCATAAAATTAGCTTTCTTGCGGCAAAAGAAGAGCGGCAACTGCCTTACGGGGGTGCCCAAGAGAGTCCAGGGTGCTCCTGCCTCCCTGGGGCGCGCCCCCTATCTCATGGCCCCCTCGGGCACCGTCTCGCGTTGATTTTACTTCCCAAAAATCACAAATATTCCAAAATAATTCTTCGTCCGTTTTATCCCATTTGGACTCCGTTTGATATTGGGTTTCTGTGAAACATAAAACATGCAACAAACAGGATATGAAAGTTGGGCACTGGATCAATATGTTAGTCCCAAAAATAGTATAAAAAGTTGCCAAAAGTATATGGAAGTTGAATAATATTGGTATGAAACAATCAAAAATTATAGATACAACGGAGACGTAACAGACTTCTTCCATTCCTGCACTCGGCCAGGGATCTGATTCAGTCGAGTCATCAACGATTCAAGATCTTGTGAAAGCTCCGCCTGGGGCTAGAGTTCGGCATCAACCTGAGTCATCATCGTCTTCAGCCGAGCCAGATAAGCGACAACACTTTCCATGCGTGATTTCAACCGCAACAAGTTCATCGCAACATCATCTTTCACAGGGCAATTGATGGGGTTGAGACCCGTCTCGACCCACCCAGTCTCAGCTTGAAAACCCTGACAAAGTTCTGCACAATCAGGAAAAGTGGTGAGTCGACAATATAACAAAATATTCTAGTCGACGGCAATTAACCAATCGAGTGGTGATACCTTCGAGCTTCAGGACTAGTCTCGCAGCAAGTTGCCCCAAATAGGACTCCATTTTGCTCGTCTTGGCTCTGAGGCTTCCGACTTCGTTGGTCAGGTTCTCCTTGTCCTTTTTCAGTTGCTCAACTTCCTAATTGGCTTCAGAGATGGCAGTCTTCAGCTTCGAGTTCTCCTCTTCCAATTTGCCAACTGAAGCCAGCTTCTTGTCCGCAAGCGCTGTCTTCTCTCGTGCTTCCTTCTGAGCAGCAGCAAGATCCAGATCCTTCTTCTCCAGAGCTTCCTTCATTTTCTCTAAAGAAACAACACTCTTCAGACGAGCTTGAAGCTGACGGTTTTCACTATGCACATATGCTCATGTGAAGTCATTCGGTTCAAAGAAACTGAAAGTAATAACACTGAAAAGCCGCAAGCCACAAGGTGGGCAAGTGTCGATTGGTTACCTTCCATGATGGCAGTTTCTTCTTGAGTAGTCTTGAGGTTCTTCTTCCCCAGTTCAAGATCATGTTCGAGGCTGATGTGCTTCTTGTTTAACTCAGAAAGTCGAGCTCCAAGATCACAAGACCTCTGAAGTCAGCGAGAGAGATATGCCAGTCGACAGAAACAAAAGACAATGACAGTGAAAGTTACTCTAAGACTACTGCCGAATCACATATTCAACAGTTGTCTCGGAGACTACACTCAGTGGGTGCACTTAGCGTGCCCCCACTGACCTAGTAAAACACTCGACATGGTCTGCCCAGCGTGAGTCAAAAAAACAACAAAAGTAGATTCTCAGACCTCAGTCGACTGCCAGCAGTCGACCGTGGTCTCGGGGACTACACCCAGTGGGTGCATTCTGCGGGCCCCCACTGGTTTGGACAAAACATTAAGACTCGGAACGAGTAGAGTGGAGTGGAAGATCTCTTAGAACTCTAAAGCAAGCACACCCTAGTGGGCGATCGGATATGAAACATAGACTCATGATAGTAGGTTCACATTTTGGACAGCATTCAAAAGTTCAGCCGGGAGATCACTGACCTTGAAATTGGTTTGCAGAGCGGTGCTATCATTATAGGCCACCTGGATGGCCTCATGCATCACCTTCACCTGCTCCATAACAAGGTTCACCTGGCGAAGAGCCTCCCTGGCAGCACTTGGCGAGTCATCCGGGGTCTGGTATGCAGTCAAAAGTGATGGCTCCAAGGCGGCCCAAGCAGCCGCTGGGTCAGATGCGGGGAGTTGCACCGGAGCAGCAGGAACAGGAACAGTCGACCCCGATGGGTGATTAGTCATCAGCGGGTTGGCGAATGTGACGTTGGTCCGAACCAGATCTCTGGATCGCTCGACCACCGCCTCAAGCACCGGCGTTGACTGAGGGACTTGAACTTCAAGCCCTCTCCTGCTTGAACCCCTGCCTCTCTTCCTCCTCTCATGTAGAGGCACTTCTTCTTCTTCTTCTTCTTCAGGAAGCACGACGATGTCTCGTGAAACTGCGGCAAAAGAAAAACTTCAGAAATTCAACTGACCACAACTCAATCGACTAAGCGAGTTCTGGTGGAGCGGACTTACCAGCTCGGGAGGTGGCTGTGTCGCCGGTCTCCTTGTCTCCTGGAGCCTTGTCAATATCCATGTCAGTCGCAGCAGAGGTTGGGCTGGAAAGGGACATGATCCATTCGGTCAGAACGGAAGTATCAGTCGGCCTGGATAAACACAAGAAAGATGCTCAACCTGAGGCAACAGGGACGTCCATCTTGATCCTCGGCAGAGTCTTCCGAGTCTTAGGAGGAGCGACCTTGGGCTGCTTGGCGACCTTCTCTGCTGGCTCCGGAGTCGACGTCCGAGTGCGCTTCTGCGTTTGGGTGCTTGGAGCCACGTTCTTTCCACGCCCTCCTGCCGGGTCATGGTGTTGCTTGGATCGGTGTTCGGAGCGGGGCGGTGAGTCGACCGCCTCCTCATCGTCTGACTCCTCGCTCTCCTCCTCGTCATCATCATCTGAAGATTCCCACTCACCGCTCTCCTCCATACTGGCCTCTCCCTCCTGGCCTTGCTCCAGAACTTGTTCACCATTGGGCATCGAATACATGTCCGTAAAAACCTACAAGACAAGAAGTCGAGTGAAAGTCAGTCGAGCTCAAGAGCAGTCGGAATGTATATGCAAAAACAGTCAGAATGAAGAACACACCTTATCGGGCTGATTGTCATCACTGAAGGGGACGACTCTCCTGGCTCGTCTGGGGTTGTCCTTGTTGCCTGTAATGCTCTTCAACCACATGGCCACGGTCTTGGCTGGCACTTCCTCCGGATGAACCCGAGCAGTGTCATCAGCCCCAGAGTACATCCACTTGGGATGGTCACGAGCCTAGAGGGGCTGGATGCGTCGACTGAGAAATACTTCCAGCAGATCCATACCGGTGACACCCTTGTTGATCACTTGGACCACCCTCTGAACTAGCATGTTTGTCTCCACGTTCTCAACAGCAGTCACTTTCAGCGAGGAAGGAGTCTGGACATGGTCAAAGGTGAAGTGGGGAAGTCTGGCTGACTGACCTTGGGTTGCGAGGTCCTGGCAGTAGAACCAGGTCGACTGCCAGCCTCCAACCGTTCAGGGAGACTCATGGAAGGGAAAGAGCTCCTCTGCCTTTTTTGGATACCCAAACCCCGACACATCTCAATGACATGGGTTTTCTCATCGCTCGTATTTGCTTTCTTTACCGACTGAGAACGGATGGTGAAAATATGCTTGAAAAGACCCCAGTGTGGTCGACACCCAAGAAAGTTTTCGCACATAGACACGAAGGCAACAAGGTACGTGATGGTATTGGGAGAAAAGTGATGGAGTTGGGCAGCGAAGAAATTCAAGAATCCCCGGAAGAAGGGGTGCGGAGGAAGCGAGAAGCCCCGGTCGACGTGGGTAGCGAGCAGTACACACTCACCCGGCCGAGGTTGCCGCTCTGACTCTCCCTCAGCCAGCCTTGCTCCACCCTTAGCGATCAGCTCAGACTCCACCATCTCATCCAGATCTTCCTGCCGGAGCGAAGACTGGGTCCAATCACCTTGGATCCAACCTGGCGGCAGTCCCGAGCATGACGACGACCCGCGATTCTGCTTCTTGCCCTTCGCCGCCCTCGTCGCCTTCTTTGTGCATTCCAATGCCGTCGTCTTGTCCTTCACCATAGTGGCGGAGCAGCGGCATCGAGAGTGGAGGAGCCGGATGTGGTTGAGAAGCGGAGGAAGAAGAGAGAAAACAGGCGCGCACAGTACAGACACCTCGGCTCCATCGCCTTATAAAGGACCGCCTCCGAGTGGCTGATGCGTGGGACCAGAAAATTCTGTCAAATCCCAAAACAGTCACGCGCATCGTATGTGGTGAAAAGGTGGCATGGAGATCGAGGCACTCCTGTTTATCCACCCCGCTTACTTCGTGTGCTCCGTCCCGCGTGCTTCCGCGAAATTTCGAATCCTGTGAAATCCGGGATATACTGGAATCAATCGCGCCAAAGATTCTGTGCCCCAAAGCAATACTCGACAGATGATGTCACAAGTTCACTCAAGATTTTCTGAATCGATCAAGGCGACTAAATCGAAGCTGAAGTTTCAACAGGAGTTCTCCGTCCTGCGTGAAACACTCGCGAGACGCAAAGCTCACAGCAAGTTCAACTTCAACCTACTTTCCACTTGGACCTTAATCCATTCGGGGGCTATTGATGAGGATACAGACCCGGGATAGGGTCATAGGCCTGACCTATACGCCCTACCCAAGGTCACTACCCTAGAAGCAAAGAAGTCCAAGAGACGACAAAGAACCCCCAGTCAAAGGTGTCGAGTGCAATCCACTCGACCAATCATATCACTCGGGTACCCTTCTTACCTGATGTCCCTCGACCATACAAGGAGCCACTCGACCTACTGAAGACCAGGAGTCACTCAACACTGCAACGGTCAGGCATTCGCTCTGGAGTCTTAAAGGTCATTAATAGCACTTGTAGTTGGCGCTACCAGTAACGCCCTGTCTTTACGTACATTGAACCCCTTTAATGGAGGATGGTTGGGGTCCTGGCGCACTCTATATAAGCCACCCCTCTTCTCTGGCACAAGGGTTAGCACCCCCCTGTAACACTACACACATATAATCCAGTCGACTGCCTTCGGGCACCCAGATGTAGGGCTATTACTTCCTCCGCGAAGGGCCTGAACTCGTAAATCCTGTGTGTACACCTTCACCATAGCTGAGATCTTGCCTCTCCATACCTACCCCCCTTTCTACTGTCAGTCTTAGGACCACGACATCCGCGGCCAGCTGCGCTCCTCAGAATGTTAGTCCGGTCGTCGGCAAGGTAAAGTAGGGCATGGGACACAAGCCGGCTCATGGGACTCAAGGCGCCGTCGTCCCCCTGCTCTACTCTTCCTCATCGGAGCCCGAAACCCGACACCATTCGGAAGGTGCCGGGTGGGCCAGTGTAGGCCAGGTCCGACGTGGCGGGTGTGCCCATATCCGTCCATATTTTGACTGGATATGAGGTGTGCCGATCAGTCCGCGCATTTGAGGCCCGTTTGAGGTGTTTGGCTGGGGCGAAATTTCATGATCGGTCAGTGACCGGGCGGTCCGCCCGGCCGTTCGAGGCTGATTTGGGGTTCATGGTTGTAGATGCTCTTGTCTCTTAAAAATAAGTAAATGTTAGACTTTCCAAGACGCCTCCTCCCCCAAGAAAAGCTCCTCTGCCTCCCGCCGGCGCCATCGTCAGTTCGCCTTATCTCCGGTTACTTTAAGGCCATGACAGTGCGGTGGATCCAGGCCCTTGCCGGCAGAAGGGCTCTGTTTTTAGATGTTTTTTTTGTTTTGTTAGGGTTTGTATCCTGCTCAGGAAGACGAGACAGCGGCAGCTCCCTGAAGACGGAATAAAATTCTCCTTGCGCAGCCCTCGTTCCGGTGGTGTGTCTAGCATCGTCGATGAGCGCGTGGAGATGTATGTCCGGAGGATATGTCCTTAGTGGATTTGCTCGGATCTGGTCGTAGGTCGTCTATGTTTGTGTTTCTTCAAGTTGTATTCTTCCGATCTAAGCTACTCTTCATAGGCGGCGGTTGTTGTTTTGCTGTGCTGGTCCTATGTGGCCTTAGCACGGCGATTTCCCGACCGTCTACTACAACATGTTTTGCCCAGCTCCGGCGAGATAGGGCGATGACAGCGGCGCGCCTTCGGCTAGCTTCAATGCTTGTAGTCGTCCCTAGGTGGCCTACGGATATAGATGTAATTTTTATTATTTCTGGTATTCATTGTATTACCATGATTGAAGATGAATAGATTGAAAGTTTTCTCGCAAAAAAATGTACATGTTCTCCGTTCCATAATGTAGTGCATATAGATTTTCCAAAAATAAAATTTTAAAAACTTTGACCAAGTTTATAGAAAAAATTATTTATATATGCAATACTAAATATATACGATATGAAAGTACGTCATGTGATGTATCTAATGATACGTATTTGATACTCTAGTTGTATATGTTTTTCTCTAAAACTTAGTCAGAGCTTGTAAAGTTTGATTTTTCAAAAAGTAAATCTATACACACTACATTGTGAAATGGAGGAAGTACATGTTTTAATCTATTTTGACGAACCTATCTGTCTCCTTACTTGGTTACGTGTGTCTATCGTGCAGTCGAAAGAACGAGATGCATTAATAGAGCATGTAAGACTAGGGAGAGGACTAGACTAGTTTAGACTAGCCACAGTGGGAGGAACTTCAGTAGTAACATTGAGTCCAACTCAGCAAATTTGCTTATGTGGCAATAAGTTAATAAGGAAAGAGAGGTAGTTTGAGTAACTTAGCTAGTTACTATAACATCACATGTCCCAATGCAATATGAGTCTATAACCTAATAAATGAAGTTGTGCATGTTACCACATTTATGTTACTACCTACTAGGAGGTAGTACTAACATAGTCTAGGGATATGTGTATGTTATTAGTGTATAATACTCTTTGTTATGGCTAGCCTTAGCAGAAGATCTCGAGTTAGTCAGTAATGCATATGAGTTCCCTGGTCCTTGTCCTGGCTGGATTCGAGCATGCCATGTTCAGTTCCCATCTTAATTTATCTTTTGAGTACTTCAATGCCTTTTCACATGTGTTGACATTAGATTTTGGCATAGTCAAGAACTTATTTAAGATGGAATCAAATGAAGAAGTATTCTACATGAAAGAGTTTCATATTGTTGATATGAACATCTTTGAAGTTTGGGTCATCGCCATCCGATTTCATCTCAAAGGCCGAAACTATGCTCAAAGTACTAAGATCTTATATTCAGAGTACAGTTTGGCCGATTAAGCCCCGAAGACGATCTCAAATGGAAAAATGATATACAGGGATTGTCTTCGTCTCGTCAAAACGATTTACTTTGATATAAAAATCATTCCAATCCGAGTTCATATGCAAAAGTTAGAGCCATCGGAATACAGCCCCGTCAAGAGGCAAAAACTGGCACGCCCCACCAGACACCCTGTCTGATGGATAGCGTGAATAATAGCCTATTTTGTGCGACCGATTTGACCCTCAAGATAATCTCTAATCAGAAAACGTTCAACATGAAAGTTGTTCGTATCATCGAAACGGTCAAGATATCTTTTGGGCTTGTTTCCATCCGATATAGTTTACCCCCTCAAAAATTACCCGCAAGGTACAGCCAGTTTAAACCGAACAGTTTTGGAAAGTTCGAACAAAATCAATCCGAATTTGACTAGGGTTTTGGACGTGAATCCAAGCTTTTTCCTTGCACAGAAAGTCTAGCCGCCTCTTATATACCTAAGGGGTGACGGTCGATTGAACAACACACAATCGATCAAATCATCTACCACTTTTTACCTTTTATCTTTTCTCCTTAACCCTAGTTCTTCTTCTTCCTTGTTCTTCGTCTGTTCTTCTTGTTGCAGGGCGGCGAACCACGAGGCCCTAGGGGCGATCAGGTCGACCTAGGGCAGCCCATAGCCGCCGCGCGCCCAGACAGGGTCCCTCCCGGGCGTGTGGGTTTTCGGGTCTTTAAAAGCACCCGCCGGATTGCCTGTGTAACGCGCTTCCGGTCGGGTCTCCTTCGACGTGAGCTGCGGTGCATCACCCTCAGCGTTGGAGGTACACGGTGATGTGTTTGTGTGCAAACACACTTTTTGACGACTCGTCTGGGGACGAAGCTTTGAACGGTCTCCGGTCTGTTCTTACTACGAAGAGATCGTTATCTAGGGTTTGCGATCTACAAAGGTAATATGAATACTCGATTCACTTATGTAGATGCCAATAATACATATGTTGTTGCTGGATCATCTAATGAACATAATGTATCGTCTAGCCCTAGTTTTATCAATCATGCATCTAATTATGAGCAGCAGCCGATTCAGAATAATCTTCATGCTTCAACTTTATATAATTTTAGCAACATGCAACATATGTATCCCAACTCCTATGCATCGGCAACCCCACAAATCTATATGCTGATTAACAACATGATGAGTTCGGTTAATCAAGTTGAAACACCCCATGTAGGAACTTTTAATGGCATGCAACATAGTGTTTCATCTTTTTATTCATCGGCAACTAATTTGCAACATGTTAATCCAAATATGCTGGTGGATAGGGGAATTGGCCATGCTACTACTAGTTATTCGGCCAATTACCCTCAAACATCATATGCTACACCTCATGCTACTAGTTTTTTGGCACCATACGCAATTGTTGATGTCCATAATTCTGCTCCGCACCTTAATGGTCATGGCCGAATAAGTGAAACTTCTACAGTAGCACAAATGCCTTCACCTACTATCGTGGCATATCATGTCCCCCCTACACAATTACGAAATTTCGGCATCATCTCATTGCCAAAAGAGTCTAAAAGCATCGGGGGCAACCATATCTAGACTGGGTAATTGAGAACAAGCTTACATTTTCTTGGGATTGGCGCAACTCCATTCGACAGGAACTAATAGAAGGCGGGAAGCCCCATGATTTTGTTGGTGTAAAAGCTAAAGTTGTGCAAATGATGCATTCGCCCAATGTTGTACCATCTAGTGTACCCCCTAAACAATTGCAAAGTTTCGGCACCTCATTGCCAGAAGTGTCTCAAAGTATTGGGGGGCAATCTCATGAGGAGTGGATGGAAATTGAGATAAAAAAGTTTAAAGCTTGCCAAGATGATATGTGGGCTAAAATTAGACAAGAGCGAAAGGCCTTGCAAATTCAAAAAGATAAAAGTATTGATTCAGGTAAGAAAGAAAAATTTGGTTATTGAAAAAGCCGAATCAAATATTATATCTGCCGAATCTATTGAAGAAAAAGAGGATGCCAAGGCGTTGTGGAGCCAACTGAAAGCGGAACAAAGTATCATTCAAATTACACCATTTTCATGCTCTCCCAACATATTCAAAGAGGTATGTCTAGCAAGTGATTTACCTATTTTTAGATTTGGTTGCAACTTTATTGTTGATACATCTATTAGAAAAGATCTTATAAGTAATTTTGAAAGACCAATGATGAAGGAAAATTTACTTGTTAGCAATAAAATTGTTACAAAGCATATCGGTCAATATATTGTACCATTTAAAGAGACCGATAGTGACTTATTACTGCAACCAAAGCTTTTCCCATTGCTTTATTTAAAGTTCATATCTAATTGGGTATCTTTGCTTGCTTCATACTTGGCTTATGCATGGGCTCAATTGAGACATGTATATTCTAACTACTTTGATTTCAGAAATTTAAAGCCAATGTTATACTCTGTTCAGAAAACCGATGAGAGTATACTTTTCTTTTCAAAGTCATCGGAGATAGAGTGCAAAACACAATGCATAGCTGAATGGGGTAATGCAAAATCTGAACTATTTGTTAACTTAACTCCAAAGCCGTTCTCACAGCAAGATCGGCTAGAGAATAAAAAGTTTACCTTCAATTCAAGCATGTGTGATTAAATATTTTATTTGTTGCTCAAAAATAATTACATTAGAGTTCTTGATCACCATGTGAAGCCATCAATCCAAGGACGAATGTATTGCAAGTTGCATGATTCGTCCAAGCATAGTTTTGAGGATTGCAACATGTTTCGTCAAATAGTTAAATCGGCCATTGATAAAGGATGATTAAAATTTGTTGAAACACCAAGGGATGACCAATCTATTCCGATTGGTCCTAATGGAAAAAAGTTTTTGAATCGGCTGCTTCAAGACGATTCCTTTAAAGATGAGAAGGTAAAAACTACAGGTGATGGGATCAAGTTTTCAAGTAAAAAAGTTGTTCAAGAGCACAATGAAAATATTCTTGAAGGCATGAGTTCTATCAAAGATAAGATGAAGACGCCAAGGACTGGGGGGCAACAAAGCAATCCAAAGATCGATTCAAGCAAAACCAAAGGAGATAAAGGCCGCAATAAGCACAAGTACAAGAAATCCAAGGTCACTTTTGCACGGTTATTAGATAAATATGAAAAGAAAAGTGAAGATAATGCTGCTTATCAGTCAAGTAATGCAAAAGCATGAAGATCACCCCTAGGCGCATATCCAAGGATCGGTATTGGCAAGAAGACAATTTTAATGCAACGTGTTCATATCCTTATTTTGGATCGCCAATGCTAATGTCGTGGATGCCTGCCTATGCTCATGTAGATCGATATTCATCATGGGACAGGTATGACACAGTGGCACATTCTCCATCATATTCTAGACCATCTCACCATTATTATGCAGCTCTAAGAAGATCAGTGTTCAATAAGCATTCATATGTTCAAGACCGTTTCAATAAGAAGGAATCGGTCCGGAGCTCAAGAAAGAAGAAAGAAGTGATCAAACAAGTATATCGAGTTAAAAAAGATGGTCGCAAGAGTGCCAATTCAGATTTGATCTTAAAGGATAAATAGCCAATTAAAGTGTTAACATTGGCTACTAAAGGCAATGAGATGAAGCAATCAATTGTCGAGAATCAAAGTGCCAAATCTGAAGAAAAGAAGTTGAAAGTGCACAAGGTAAAACAAGAATTGTCATTGCTTCAAACAAAGTCGCAGCCGGGGTGCATAGTCGGCTTATCATATTGGCAAAATAAGAAATTACAAAAACTTAGTGCACAAGAACTTGAAGATATGAACATGGCATGGATTCCCAAAGGAAGTGCTCAAAATAAGAATTATGTGCAAGCTTTCATTACAAGAAGTGCGACAAAGGTGAAGAATGTAAAGAGTGAAAACTATGAAGGACCAAGCTGAAGGTTTCAGCATCTTCGGTCTACACATTATCCATATTCTTCAACTATGCCATTAACGTTTATGCCATGGAATTCATCATCAGGTATGATTGGTAACCCTCAATGGGCTCATTTTAATCCATAAATGCAATATAATTTCTTACATCATGAAAGGGTATTACCAAGTCACTATACATTTGGTTAGCTATAAGTTTGTTGCTGATCCAAAGGGCTGAAATACTTGATTTGACATTTCGTTTGTTTGTTTCGGCTATATGTGCTTTGAGTGAAGTTTACATGGTAATGGCAGATATTTACCTATTGTCTTAAGAGTATGTCAATGCCTGGCCGATGTAGTATTCTAACATCGTCCTTAGTTCGATTGGAGAGTGAGACAAGTACTATGGAGATTATGTTTTGATAGTTGAATTTATAACAATGGCCACGGTGTTGGTGCTGTTTATATATCTCCATATAGTGTTGTTCTGTGAAACCTCATGCCTCTTAAAATATTTATTGCACAATAATCAAAGCCAAATATGCAATGTTATTCGGTTTGGAACTTTTGCCATATGTGATAAACATATTGAGGCTTTTGGTGATTCACCATGAGTAGTGCAACAAATATTTAAGGGTTATGTTTTGACGAATCACTTATAGTTTATCTTGGGGTATGTCTAGATGCAAAATTTACATTGGGTTGCTTTAAAATTAATCATATGTCTAGGCATGAATATTGGAGAGGGTTGGCATAGCAAACATACGGCTACCATGTTGGTCATGGTTTATTGCACGTCTATCAATAACAGATGCTTATTCTTGCCAACATAGGTAAGGCCGAATTGGAGCTAACCACCTCGGCACTAATAAATTTTTTATGCAGGCAAAGTAAGGATTCGAAAAAGTTCATTGTTGATTATCTGCAAGATCCTAGCAAAAGGGTGAACAATATGGTTGATGGATGGTTTTGACATGCATATCAATGGAACTTTATAGTCGGATTAATGAAGTTGAGCCCAAGCTTGCATCAAAATATTCACAAAAGCAATGGCCGATATAAACTTATCGTCCCAAGAATATGCAAAATGGCCGATGGAGTGCTGCCATCGTCCTTAGAGCAAGCTATGTGCAAGTTATTTTTCGGCACACATGCTTTGCCGAAAAACAGGGGGGCATGTATTGACACCAGATTTTTGCACAATAAAGAACTTATTTAAGATGGCCTCAAATGGAGAAGTGTTTTACATGAAAGAGTTCCGTATTGTGGATATGAACATCTTTGAAGTTTGGGTCATCGCCATCTGATTTTATCTCAAAGGCCGAAACTATGCTCAAAGTACTAAGATCTTATATTTAGAGTACAATTTGACCGATTAAACCCCGAAGACGACCTCCAATGAAAAAATGATCTACATAGATTGTCTTCGTCTCGTCAAAACGATCAATTTTGATATAAAAATAGTTCCAATATGAGTTTATATGCAAAAGTTAGAGCGATCGGAATACATCTCTGTCAGGAGGCAAAAACTGGCGCGCCCCACTAGACACCCTGTCTGATGGGTAGCGCGAATAATAGTTTGCGCGACCGATTTGTCTCTCAAGATGACCTCTAATCAGAAAATGTTCAACATGAAAATTGTTCGTATTGTCGAAATTGTTAAAATTGCTTTTGGGCTCGTTTCCATCCGTGGTCGTTTACCACCATAAAAATTACCCACAAGATGCAGCCAGTTTAAACCGAACAGTTTTGGAAAGTTCAGACATAACCAATCCGAATTTGACTAGGGTTTTGGACGTGAATCCAAGTCTTTTCCTTGCAAGGGAAGTCCAGCCGCCTCTTATATACCTAAGGAGTGACGGCTGATGCACAACACAAAATCGATCGAATCATCTATCACTTTTTACCTTTTACTTTTCTCCTTAACCCTAGTTCTTCTTCTTCCTCGTTCTTCGTTTGTTCTTCTTGTTGCAGGGCGGCGAATCACGAGGCCCTAGGGGCGATCAGGTCGACCTAGGGCAGCCCATAGCCGCCGCGCGCCCAGACAGGGTCCCTCCCGGTCGTGTGGGGTTTCGTGTCCTTAGAAGCACCCGCCCACCCGCCGGATTGCCTGCGTACCGCGCTTCCGGTCGGGTCTTCTTCAATGTGAGCTGCGATGCATCATCCTCGGTGTTGGAGGTACACGATGACATGTTCCTGTGTGAACAACATGTTCCTCAGAGGATCGATCATCTTCGGATCAGCCCGTATATCTCCCAAAAAGCCTCCGTACGTACATCTTGCAAACCAAACCAGCTACGGTGTCCATGTTCATCTGACGACAAACATTTTGTGCAAGCACTAGAGCATTTGCTCACAACGAGCACTCCAGGATATGTCGCAGTGGTTCTTCCGGGCACGGATCAGCTGATGGCGATGAGACCTTGTTAGTTGCTCCCGATTAGGTGAGGGGGTTGATCATCAGTTTCGTCATCACGTAGCTAGTAGTACATCACCACTTCTTCACTAGTAGTTGGAAGCGACGGCTACCCTGACACGGTCATCGCTCACCCATCAATCCAATATCCGTTTCCTGACTATGCACACCACGACACCCGGCCATGCATGATAGGAAACGGCTCCGGTACGATCACGTCCCACTTTTAGTGGCAAACGCAAAACTATTCTCGAGTTGAGCTAGAAAGTGGGCTGGCCAGACAGAACAGGTCCGCGGCAGCTGCCCCGTCCACGTTGGTTCACTGGTCGATGCTACTGATAACTGCGACTTGTGGCGTCATTTCATGGGACGAGACTTGCCGGCTCCCCGCGCATGTGCCCATTCGTGCTCCCGCATACGTGGCTTGACTTAAACGAACAAAATAAAACCTAGCCCCACCCCCTTAAAATCAGGGGGAAAATGATTAGATTAGAAAAGAAAAAGAAAAAAAAACAATCATAAAATGAGGTGGAAGCACGGATGGAAGATGGAGAGGAAACAGGCAAGCCGTATCCCATTTCGTGCCCTGATTCGCAACCTAGCTGGCTAGCTAGCCAGGAAGCTTCACGTATCACAGTCGGTCGACCGGACTCCGTCTCACGTGGGGGAGACAAAACACGAGAGGAAACAGGAAAACTCAGAAGCAGCGATCGGTGGTTCGATCCTATAAAACGTACTGCTCACACTAGCCATCGTACTAGTACTCTGTTTCACAAACTTGCCAAAATTTACGAAGTTGGACTTGGGAAAAGAATTATATACACATTACATTGTGGAACGGATGAAGTATTGTTTTTTTTTACTCATATGCAACGTTGAGAAAAAAGACGACTAATTGTCACTGATGGGAACGTCATTTCATGTGTTTAATGTGCTGAAAACATCATCTTCCATCCACAAAAACGAGTCCGAAAGGAATACTGGTATCGTCGCACAGATGTACATCATGTCCCTAAAGAATGACAATCACGTTTTGCTCGCGTGATCACTCGCACCATACTATGCAGATGGTTGTCGACATGTCTGTGTTTATTGTCTGTTGGATTATACTCCGTACGTCTCATATTAATTGTAGCTCAAACGAATGTATCTAACAATAAAATACATCTAGGTACATCAATTTTAGCGACAACTAATATGAAATAGAGGAATGATCTGCAAATGCAGGGGTCGCAAGGGATTTATGGTGTTCATATTCTTGAACTAACATGCAGTAGATTAGTAGAAAAAAGTATAATTAAACAATCAGGACATGATCATACTCCCTCTGTCCGAAATACTTGTCGGAGAAATTGATAAGAATGGATATACCTAGAATTAAAATACGTCTAGATACATTAATTTCTCCGACGAGTATTTCCGGACAGAGGGAGTATCTCAAAAGTATTATAGACTTTTCAACAACAGAGGACATGAGCCAGAAAGACCTAAATTACGTCCTCAAGATGTGACTTTCACCGTTGTTTTTATGCATAGCTAAATTTAAGCCATTTCGAAAGAAAACTCGGCCAAATTCCAAAAAAATGGGCCCTAAAAAATGTGAACTAAAAATGCACTTGTGTCTCCTAAAAAAAGATGTCAAAGCATCTACAACCGGCCGCCTAAACCCGTCTCAAACGTCCGGGCCGGCCGCCCGGTCACGAAATTCCGATCCACACGGGCGCCTCAAACGGGCTTCAAAAGTCCAGGCTGACGGCACCCCTCATATTCAGCCCAAATATGGGACGGATATGAGGCGTCCGGGTGCGTCCGCCACGTCGGACCCGGCCTGCCCTAGCCCACCCGACCCCGCATATATTTCTCCTCGTCCGCTCGCCGGACCAAACCCTAGCCACTTCACTCCACTTCCCTCCACCACCCAGACTCCCGTCCGGCGATCTCCTGCCTTCTTCGGCATGGCTGGTAGCGGATCCGACTCCTTCATCTTCGGATCCGTCGACCCCGAATTCATCCCACGCGGCCCCGAGGAGGAGATGGTCATCTGGCTTGCGCTCAGCCGCTCATGGGAAGAGGCCCATGCGAGGCAGTGCATGGACTCCTTCCGTCGGGAATCCATTGCGTCTGCACAAATGGCGCAAGGATCCGACGCTAAGTGTGTCATGGCTGCCTCACCGGAGGCGGTGCGGTCTGTCTGATGTCCGAATGCGGTGGCGGATGCGCAACCCCTCTGTTGGCACGCGAAGCAGCAGGACGCACCATGCGTGCGCAACCCCTCCAATGCTAGGTCTACCATCCGACACAAACATGGCCCGGTGTGCGTGTCGTGCGAGGCAACAAGCGCGGGAGGCAGCGGCAACCCTCGTGGCGGTGGACGTCGGGGAGGTGGAGTCGCATTCTCCGTCGCCCCATATGCACCAGTGCGGGCACATGAGGCGGTGGCAGCCCTTGCGACGATGGACGTTGGCGAGTTGGAGTCGCATTCTTCGGCGCCCCGTATGCACCAGTGAGGGCGTTGGAGACGGCGGCAGATCTCACGGCGGTGGACGTCGGTGATGCGGAGTCGCATTCTCCAGTGCCTCGTATGCACCAGTGCGGGCGCCGCACCCAGGTCGTGGTGGATATCACCGGCTCGTCCCAGGATGGATCCATCATCGATCTGATGTCCACCGGCACCATCAGGGTTCTGGGCTCGACGAGGAAGTAGGTCATGGGAGACGGCGGCGCCTTGAATTCCGTGAGTCTGCTCGTGTCCCATGCCCTACTCTACCTTGTTGACGACTATACCAACACTCTGGGGAGCGCAGCCGGTGGCCGGACGAGCTCCGTTTAGATTAGATTTCATGTTGCATGTAATAATATCGATTTAAAATTTATAATTTAAGATATCCGAATATGGAATGTATTATTTAAGATGTGATCAATCAGTGTTCGCAGACGTGCATTTGAGAGGTCGAATTTGCAGAGTCCGGCTCTAGACGCTCTCACTTGTTCTTTCCAGAATACAACCGCGCGCTTGTCGGTTGCCCACGTTGCGTCGTCAAACCCCGTCACTTGAACCTGTCTCACAGTCATAGCTTAGAGCATCTCCAGTCGTTGGCCCCCCAGTAGGCATAAAAATCGCCGCCTGGGGGCGAGCCAGCGGTAGAATCGGCGCTTGGGGCGGTTGGGCATTCAGCCTTCGCCCCCAGGTTGCCCCCAGGCGCCGATATTGGCCCAGTTTTCGGCCCATTTTCGGCGAATAAAGGCCCCATATGGGCGAGAATCGTCCCATATTCGGCGTGGTTCGTCGTGGTTCGGCATTCAATTCTTAACATAAATATTTTTTTATCACATAGTTCATCATAGAAAATCAAATATTTCAACAAAATAGTGCAACAACAAATAAAAACTCATCACACGTCGAGCTAGGCGTCGCCCTTGATCCTCCATAGGTGCTCCACTAGATCCTGCTGCAGTTGATGATGCACCTGTGGGTTTCGGATCTCCTGACGCATACTGAGGTAGGCAGTCCAGGTTGCCGGTAGCTGGTGATCAACTTCGGCTAGAGGACCCTGCCTGTAGTATGGTTCGGTGTCAAACACTGGCTCTTCCTGCTCGCTCTCGATGATCATGTTGAGCAAGATGACACAACAAGTCATGATCTCTCACATTTGATCTTTCGACCAGGTCTGACCAGGGTACCGGACAACAGCAAATCGAGATTGGAGCACACCAAATGCCCGCTCAATATCCTTCATGAAAGCCTCCTGCACCTCGGCAAAGTGGGACTTCTTGCCTCCTGGCACAGCGTTTGAGATAGTCTTCACAAATGTGGACCATCTTGGATAGATGCCATCAGCTAGGTAGTACCCCTTGTTGTAGTGCCGCCCATTGACCTCGAAGTTCATCGGAGGAGAATGACCTTCAACAAGCTTGGCAAAGACAGGGGAGCACTGCAGCACGTTGATTTTATTGTGAGTTCCTGGCAATACCAAAGAAGGAGTGCCAAATCCAGAGGTCATGTGTGGCCACCGCCTCAAGTACCACACTGCAACCGTGTTTGGCGCCTTTGCATATCCCCTGCCAAGCAAATGGGCAGTTCTTTCATTTCCAATGCATGCAGTCGATGCTTCCAAGTATCCCAGGAAATCCTCTTGCCGAATTCTGTGCTAGGATCCGAGCAGTGTCTTCCGCATTGGGTGTTCGCAAGTATTGCGGTCCAAATACTGCCATCACTGTCTGGTAGAACTTGTAGAAACACTCAATGATGATGGACTCGGCCATGCGCCCATAGTCGTTGAGTGAATCACCAAGAGCTTCGTATGCAAGCATCCTCATCGCTGTCGTGCACCTATGGATCGAGGTGAATCCAAGTTTGCCGGTGCAATCCTTCTTGCACTTGAAGTAGTTGGCGAACTCCCGCATGGAATTCATAATCCCGAGGGAAAACTTTTGGCTCATCCGATAACGGCACCGAAGTTTTTTGTCGCCGTGCAGTGGAGCGTCGGCGAAGTAGTCGGAGTAGAGCATAGTAGCCTTCGAGACGATGCCGGTTCTTTGCTTTCATCCGCCCCGGCGCCGAGCCACCTCGCCGCGGCTTTTCATTGCTCGCCAGCAGGGCGGCAAGGACCATAAGATGTTCCTCTTCCTGGATGTCGGCCTCGGCTTCCTCCTTCAGCAGCGCTGCGAGCGATTCCTTGTCGTCCGAGTCCATTGCCGAGGCAGGAAAATCGCCGAACACCTTGCTGGCGCGGTGGGCGCGTACCCGCCGCTACACTGCCCTCGGCGGCCGGAAACGCCGAAAAAATCGCCCAGCTGCTCGTGGAGGGGTTGCGTCTGCGAAACCTCTGCTCTTTTTCCAACGGGGATGGGCTATCTAGCGGTGGCGGGCGGTGGGCGGCGGCGCGGCGCCGGGATACAGCCGGTTGGCGGCCGAGCGCGCAGGGGGTGGGAGGCGAATCTAGAAGAAAGACTTGACTTTTCGCCTGACGGTGTTGGCCAGACATGCTTTTCCTTTGCGCCGGAGCCCCCGAGTATCCCCAGTGCGCCGGGTTTGGCCTGCGATCGCCGGGCCCAAAAAAGGGCTGAACCGGCGGATTCCGGTGTCCTGGGGACGCGACCTGGGCGTTTTTTACGGTGCCGTCTCCGAAAAATCGCCTGTAGGGTCCCGTTGGAGGCGCGGATGGAGATGCTCTTAGCACACATGACAAAGCCAGGGTATTGAACGCCGGCAACTATATGCAACGCAAGTTGCAGGTGCACGTTCCCTCAAAAGTAAAAAAAGGGTTGCAGGGGCACATGGCGTCGAATCGATCTTGCCATAGAATGATAGAAATACAGAGGAGACAGACGCTACTCATACAGACCCTTTTTCTTTGGAGATAGATGCACGAGAACCTTACGTTACATAGAAACAACGGTCAAAAACGAGTTATTTACTCAAAACCATCACATTTAAGGCTAGGGTAATAACTTGATATCATATTTGTGCCAGGGCGTAAAAAAGCACCAACCCTACGCCTAACCAGTAACGCGGAGCACTAATCGTCGAGATTACTCGAGAAAACAGCGAACCCGACAAGTAGGGCCCACATGTCAGGCTGACGTGGCGAAGACCAAAAAGTTTGACCGAGTGATGTGGCAAATAAGACGCGGGATCCACCTGTCAATGAGTAAATGGTCATCTTCTTCCCATCTCTATTTCTATGGGGCATTTCATCAAACAACTTCTGGGCGGCCGTTGGGGAGCTTTTTCTTGCAGGCATGGGGATGAGCTTGACGTGTCCAGAGCACGGGGAAGAGTGTCGTGACCAAGGGAGGCCCACGAGGCCGAGGAAGGTCATCGGGGTGCCGTGGACGGTCGGATGCGAGGCCACAGAGCTCGCCGACGGCTGTCAGAGCATGGCGTGGTGGGGGAATGCACTCGAGGACGGAAAGGTCAAAGGGTGAATGTCTAGGGGCTCAGCAGAGATGTCTCACAGCGTACCAGGAGAACGGAAATGGCCGGGGTGCGGTGGAGCCAGCAAATTTGAAGGAGACGCGGTGGCGGCCGAACCGGAGGAAGACAACGAACTCATCCCCGTCAGGCCTCCTTCGTTCTATTTATGTGGTTGTTCGAAGTAGCGCATCGAGTCGAGGTTTTAAGGCAACAAGGCGAGGCTGTTCATGGACGTTCGCCATGGTGGCTGATGACTCATGGCTATGGCAGCGCTCTGTGCGCGAGCTTGAGCGGCGACAGAGGATAGGGAGGAAGAGAGAGGCGGCATTGGAGGGAGGAGAGCCTAGCGTTTGGAGGGGATTAGCTAGGGTTCCCGGGGCTTGGGTGGATCGGCGCGGGCGGCGCCATGGGTGGATAGGCACGGGCGCGGCGTGCACAGATGGCTGTGACGCACCAGATCTGGCTGTCCACCGGCAGCAGGGAGGAGCGCAGGGAGGGGGTGGTAACCTACATGACGGAGGCACGCGGGGAGGGGCGGGGCCCATGGTCGAGCAGCGGCGAGCACGGCCTCTGTGCGTCCCTTAGCCGGAGGATGAAGAATGGATGGGAGAAAACACTTGAGTCATTGATAGGTGGGACCTTCGTCCAACTTAGCATATTGTCCACATAAGCATGCCACGTCAGCCTGACATGCGGGCCCTACTTGTCGGTTTGGCTATTTTCGCAACCAAATCCGAGAATCAGTGCTTCATGTTACTGGTTAGGCGTAGAGTTGGTGGTTTTTTGTGCGCTGGCATAAATGTGGTATCAAGTTGTTACCCTAACCTCAAGTGTGGCGGTTTTGTGTAAATAACTCGTGAAAAACACACCATTGAGAGTTGAGAACGCGATTCATTGCCTATCTCGAAATTTATTTATACTACCTCGGTTCGTATTTAAGAACAGAGGGAGTGTTTTTGTTCTAAGCTACTGCATATTAGTGCAAGAATACGAACACAGTAGATATACGAGTGCACTTGCAAATCATCTAGGATTCAACAAAATAAACACAAAAATGTCAACGGCCATCTGCGTAGTATGGTTCGAGTGATCGACTGAGCAAGACGTGATTGTCATTCTTTTGGGAAATGATGTACATCGGTGCGAGGATGTCGGTGTTCCTTTCCGCGACTCGTTTTCGCCGGCAGAAGATGGTGTTTTCAGCACATTAAACACAAAAAATGACGTTCCCGTCACCCTCAAAAGAAAAAATGACGTTCCCGTCGGAGACAATTCCTCATCTTTTTGAACGTAGAATGTGACCAATACTAGTACGATGGCTAGCGTGAGCAGTACGTTTTATAGGATCCAACTACCCATCCCTGCTTCTGAGTTTCCCTGTTTCTTCTCGTGTTTTTGTCTCGTCCACGTGCGACGCAATCCACATCGATCGACTGTGATGCGTGAAACTTGCTAGCTCATCCGTGAGCGAATCGGGGCACGAAATGACGGCCCAAGTCGCAGTTACCAGTAGCTTTGATCGTTGAACCGACGTGGACGGGGCAGCTACCGGACCCTGTTCTGGCTAAGCTAGCCCACTTTCTAGCTCAACTAGAGAATAGGTTTGCCACTAAAAGTGGGACATGATCGTACCGTAGCCGTTGCCTTTTATGTATGGCCGGGTGTCGTGGTGTGCATCGTCAGGAAACGGACGATGGATTGATGGATGAGCGATGACCGTGTCCGAGTGGCCGTAGCCTCCAACCAGTGCAGAAGTAGTGGTTACTGCGTGATGACGAAGATGATGAAGATCAACCCTTCGGGAGCAACTAAGGACATGTACAATGATGACATATGGATAGAGATGCTCCGTAATAAAAAGTAGTTTGATGCATCTATATTCATTTATTTTCTCCTTAATGCAAGCTATCATTAGAGACCTCTTAAGAAATAGAAAATAAAGACTCTAGTACACATATATCTCTATTTTTCACTTCAATCTTTTCAGCTTTTGACACAGGAGCACGCTTTTTCTCTTCAAGCACCCGCCTCCTGTAGAGGATCCTGCTTCCCTATCCGAACCTACTTTATCTGTTATCCAATCATACATGACATGTGAGACATCATCCTGAGGCTATGCATTGTACATGCCATAACAAGGTCTCATCGGCATCAGCTCGGACAAACCACCGCGACGTCAAAAGCTCTAGTGCTTGCACAAGGCTTAAGCATAAGCTCAAGCCACCGTTTCTTCTTCATCAAGAGCGACTCGTCTGTAATATCAAATCACGTCGTCACCCTTAGACTTAGTCCAATTCGACCTCGCGTTCCGGACGCTCAATGGCGACTACATTCCAGTAAATAATAATGAGATTGAGTTCATCGAAAGCCAAAATGTTTGTCGTCGGGTTAACATGTATGTTAAATTATGATCCAAATTATGCCATGTTGGACTAGACGTAGTACAACCGGTGTGGGTCTTTGCGTTGACGTCGACGCGTACGAGTACAACTCGTTTACTTGTCCTCCAAGGACTCTCATATATTGCCCTCTTATATACTTCATGTAGTCGCATCTCAGATGGTCTGTCGTCTCGTGCTTGTAATACTTTTCTTCATAGTGATTGCGCCTTCGTGCGTCCGTGGTTTTCTCCCACAAGGGTTTCCACGTAAAAAATCTCTATGTCTCTCTGTCTCGTTTTTATTTTTCGTTATTATCTAACAAGTGATATACAAAGCCAAGTTTCAGATACGAGATTTGAGTCCGAGAGAAGATTAGGGTCGCACATCCGTGCGCCGCCGCCAGTCGCCGAGATCGAGAAAAATTGATCCGTGTCCGAGCCAACTGGAGTTCGTTCCGCCCGAGCCTGGAGCGTTGTTGTCTGCTCCGCCCAGCCGCGTGCTGCTGCAGGACCAGGGATCAAGTACCGAGGCAGCCACGGTTTCCGCTGCAATAGCAGATTTGCCAACCGCCACTTCCTCCACGTGAAGACCAAATCCACATCGGTGGACGGTGGTGAGTACTACTCCCTCCGTCTAGGTGAGTAAGTCATCTTAGGTTGTGCACCGTCACCAAGAAGAAGGAGAAAATGAGAGAACTTAATGTTTATTTGCTAATTAATAGCATCGCATGCAATGAACTAACCACTGCATGTCGTGTTTGGTAGTCTCGAAGTCATTAAAATCATGCACACCCCACATCTCTTATTGGTTGATATGTCAAGAAACAAGAAACGAGGTAGAATTTAATGCACCGCATCTAAGTGTTTTGGGATTATTTGGTTTTCGTAAGATGACTTACACACCTAGACGGAGGGAGTAGTGCTACACGCACGCAAATCGAGATCTGATTGATTTCTACTCCTCCTGAGGCTGGTTGTAATGGGGAGTATCATATACTAGTATCATGCATATGATACTAGTGTATGATACTACCTTCCTAATGTATAGTATCATATTTTAGTATCATGTAGTACTCTATTTATTACTCCCTTCGTTCCTAAATATAAGTCTTTTTAGAGATTCCACTGTGGTCTACATACGGAGCAAAATGAGTGAACCTATACTCAAAAATATGTCTATATACATTCGTATGTAGTTTGTAGTGGAATCTCTAAAAAGACTTACATTTAGGAACGGAGGGAGTACCATGCATGACATAAAGTAGCATAGCATTTATTATGATACAATATCATGATATGATACTACACCCTCTCTTTCTTCATTTAATGCTATGACACCTCATCAAAATTGCCTAGTTGGCATGCATGATACTAGTTATGATACTACCATTACGACCAGCCTCACGTGAAGCTACTACTAGTACTAGTACAGAGTACTAGTTCGGCCCTTGTTTTTCATCTTCAAGTGCTGCGTTCATCACCCGTATAATATATCCAGGTGCTACTGTTCCTTGCTCCGTTTGCTCCACATATTTAATTCTGTCAAGAATTTTTTCTACCAGTTTGTGCACAGCTTTATCGACTCGTGGCATCCATGAAGTACGATCTTCCGCTGCTGGACCGTGACACTAGGTTTACCCTATGGCAAATCAAGATGTGGGCGTTGTTGGTACACTCCGACTATGATGAAGCACTAGATAGTTTTGGGAAGAATAGAATTCAGGACTGGACTGATGAGGAGAAAATAATTGATTGTAAGGCTTTGTCACAAATTCAACTCCATTTGCATAATAATATTTTGCAGGTAGTTTTGAGCGAGAAAACTGCCGCCGCTCTATGGTTAAAGTTGGAAGGGATTTGCATGACTAAAGATCTCACCAGCAAGATGCGTTTGAAGCAAAACTTATTCCTGCATAGGTTACTCGAGGGAGGTAATGTTTTGAATCATATTTCAGAATTTAAAGAGATCATATCCGATCTAGCTGCAATTGAGGTTAAGTATGAAGAGGAAGATACTGATTTAATGTTACTTTGTTCACTGCCAAGTTCTTATACCAATTTTTGAGACACCATATTATACAGTCGTGATACTCTCACGCTTAATGAAGTTTATGAAGCTTTGAACTCTAAGGAGAAGATGAAATTAATGGTGCCTCATGATGATTCAAGTTCATCCCAAGCCGAGGGATTATCTGTTCGTGGCAGGACAAAGGAGAAGAACTCACATAATGGAAACAGAGGCAAAAGTAAGAACGGCAACAGGGGCCGGTCGCAATCCAGAGACAAGAAGTATTGCAGGTATTGCAGGAGAGACGGGCATGACATCTCTGAGTGTTTCAAGTTGCAGAATAAGGAAAAGAGGAAAGGTAACAAACAAGGTGAAAATTCTTCTAACGTTGCTCGTGATGATAGTTCCGATGATGCTCTTGTCGTTATTGCTGGATGTGCTGAGACCAATGATGAGTGGGTACTTGACACTGCATGCACTTTTCATATGTGTCCACATAGAGATTGGTTTAATACTTTTGATTCTACTACTTCTGATGGTTCTGTTTTGGGTTTTGATAATTCACCATGCAAGATTGAAGGCATAAGTTCTATTCGAATCAAGATGTTTGATGGCATAATCAGAACTTTGACAGATGTTCGGTATATTCTAAAGATGAAGAGAAATCTTATTTCTATGAGTGCCCTTGATGCAAAGGGATACAAGTATTCAGGTGGAGATAGTGTTTTGAAAGTCACCAAAGGTTCCCTTATTGTGATGGGTGATTTAAGTTCGACCAATGGTTTTTATTACCTTCGGGGTTCTACAGTTTCAGGTAACGCTACTCCACTTGTTTCAAAGAATTTTGATTGTGATGCTGCTAACCTTTGGCATATGCGTCTTGGACATATGAGTGAACTTGGTTTAGCAGAGTTAAATAAGAGAGGTCTCCTTGATGGATATGAACCTGGTAAATTGAAATTCTGTGAGCATTGTATCTTCGGCAAGCACAAGAGGGTGAAGTTCAATACTTCGACCCATACAACTGAAGGTATTCTTGATTATGTTCATTCTGATTTATGGGGACCATCTCGCAAGAAGTCACTAGGTGGTGCAAGTTACATGCTGACTATTATCGATGATTATTCGAGAAAAGTTTGGCCTTATTTCTTGAAGCATAAATATGAAGCATTCTCAACATTTAAGGAGTGGAAGATTATGATTGAGAGACAAACTGAAAAGAAGGTAAAAATACTTCGCACTGATAATGGTATAGAATTCTGTTCTAAGCAATTTAAGAATTATTAAAAGTCTGAAGGCATTGTCAGATATTACATCGTTCCTTATACTCCTCAACAAAACGGTATTGCTGAGCGTATGAACAGGGCCATTATTTTCAGAGCCCGTTGCATGTTGTCCAATGCAGGTTTGCATAGGCGTTTTTGGGCTGAGGCCGCTTCCACTGCTTATTATCTCATTAATCGTTCACCATTTATTGCTCTTAATAAGAAAACTCCAATTGAGGTATGGTCTGGTTCACCTGCTGATTATTCACAGTTGAGAGTTTTTGGTTGCACTGCTTATGCTCATGTTGATAATGGAAAGTTGGAGCCTAGGGCTGTTAAGTGCATCTTTCTTGGTTATAAATCTGGTGTTAAAGGTTTTAAATTGTGGAATCCTGAAACCCAGAAGGTTGTTATTAGCAGAAATGTTATCTTTAATGAAACTGCTATGTTACATAATGTTTCATCTACTAATGTTCCTGTTGAGAGTGAACAGCAGCCTACTATTCAGCAGCCTACTGTTCAGGTGGAGCATGTTATTGATTCAGGTGATACATCTGGTAATGAAATTGTTGCACATGTTGAACCCGTCGTTGATGATGAACATGTCACTCCCACTCAAAATCAGCCTGTTGTTCCACCCAGTTGGAATCTTGCACGTGACAGAGTTAGACGGGGTATTAATAAACCTGACAGGTTAATTGAAGAGTGCAATATTGTTTCTTTTGCTTTATCTGTTGTAGAGGAAATTGAAGGTAATTCTGAGCCTTCTTCATATTCCGAGGCTATTATTTTTGGTGACAGTAATAAGTGGATGACCGCTACGCATGATGAGCTGGAATCAATTGAAAAGAATAGCACTTGGGATTTAGTAAAATTGCCTAGAGAGAATAAACCTATTCGTTGCAAGTGGGTTTTCAAGAGGAAAGAAGGTGTTTCTCCTAATGATGAGACAAGATATAAAGCAAGGTTAGTTGCTAAAGGTTATAGTTAGATTCCAGGTATTGACTATAACGAAGTCTTTTCTCCTGTTGTGAAGCATTGCTCTATTCGCACTTTACTCAGTATTGTTGCCATGCATGATCTTGAGCTCGAACAATTGGATGTTAAAACTGCATTTTTATATGGAGAATTAGAAGAGGATATTTATATGGAACAACCTGAAGGTTTTGTTATTCCTGGAAAAAGAAGCTTGTCTGTAAGTTAAAGAAATCTCTTTATGGATTGAAGCAATCCCCTAGACAATGGTACAAGAGATTTGACACCTTTATGCTCTCTCAAGGTTTCAAAAGGTGTGATTATGATAGTTGTGTTTATTTGAAAACTGTCAGCGGTTCAACTATTTATTTGCTCCTTTATGTTGATGATATGCTTATTGCTGCAAAGAGTATGTCAGAGATTAATGAACTAAATAAGCAATTGAGTAACGAATTTGAGGTGAAGGATTTGGGTGCAGCAAAGAAAATACTTGAAAATACTTGGCATGGAAATATCCAGAGATAGACCGTCTGAAAAAGTATATCTAAGTCAGAAGGATATATTTATAAAGTTCTTCGTCGTTTTAATATGCATAATGCCAAGCCGGTGAGTACACCGTTAGCTACATACTTCAAATTATCATCAGCTTTATGTCCTAAGTTAGATGCAGATATTGAGTACATGTATAGAGTTCCCTATTCAAGTGTCGTTGGTTCACTTATGTATGCCATGGTTTGTTCTCGTCCGAATTTATCATATGCGTTGAGTGTTGTCAGTAGATACATGGCTAATCCTGAAAAAGAGCATTCGAGAGTAGTTCAATGGATTTTCAGATACCTGCGTGGTACTTCTAATGCTTATTTACAGTTTGGGAAAACTAGAGATGGACTTTTTGGTTTTGTTGATTCTGATTTTGCTGGTGATTTGGATAAGAGAAGATCTCTCATATGTTATATTTTCACCATTGGTGGTTGTGCTGTGAGTTGGAGAGCAACTTTGCAATCTATTGTGCCTTGTTCCACTACTGATGTCGAGTATATGGCTATTTCTGAGGCATGCAAAGAAGTTATCTGGTTGAGAGGTTTGTACACTGAGCTTTGTGGAGATTCATCTTGCCCTACCATATTTTTTGACAGTCAAAGTGCCATATATCTTACAAAGAATCCAATGTATCATGAGAGGACAAAGCACATTGATGTTAGATTTCACTATATTCGAGATGTTGTTGCTGAAGGTGATTTGAAGGTATGCAAGATAAGTACTCATGATAATTCTGCTGATATGATGACAAAGCGAGTTCCTACCAATAAGTTTGAGCTTTGCACAGTCTTAGTTGGTATCTCTCACTAGTCCTATGGACTTTGACGCACAAGATGTTTACGCTGATTTGGATGGAGTTATCTACTTTCTTCGACTACTTGAGGGAATTTGAATCAAGATGGAGATTGTTAAATTGTGATCCAAATTATACCATGTTGGACTAGACGTAGTACAACCGGTGTGGGTCTTTGCATTGACGTCGACGCATACGAGTACAACTCGTTTACTTGTCCTCCAAGGACTCTCATGTATTGCCCTCTTATATACCCCATGGAATCGCACCTCAAACGGTCTGTCATCTCGTGCTTGTAATACTCCTCATAGTGATTGTGCCTTCGTGCGTCCGTGGTTTTCTCCCACAAGGGTTTCCACGTAAAAAATCTACGTGTCTCTCTGTCTCATTTATTTCTCGTTATTATCTAACAATGTACACCATACCTGGTTTAATTTCCAAGATGTACGTACGGAGGCTTTTTGGGAGATATACAGGCTGATCCGAAGATGATCCATCCTTTGAGGAACATGCGAAAAGGCATTGAAGAACTCAAAAGCTAAATTAAGATGGGAACTGAGCATGCGAACATGGCATGATCGAATCATGCCAGGACAAGGGACCAGGGAACCCATATGCATTACTGACTAGTTTGAGATCTTGTGCTAAACTAGTCTAGTCCTCTCCCTAGTCTTACGTGCTCTCATATGCATTTCATTCTTTCTACTACACACTAGACGCACGTAACCAAGCAAGGAGACAGACAGGTCCAGACAAGGGCCTCTTTGAACATCAAACATTTGAAAACGTCAAAATATATTAAAAACATCAATTTTGCTAAGTCTCGGTCGATTGAGACTTCGATATGTCTCAGTCGATATGATATTCCTTTGTTATTTCTTGGAGATTCATACAAAATTTTATTCTCAGTTTTTTCTTTTCTTTTCTTGGAGTACTATATACTATATCCTTGATTGAGACTTGGTTAAGTCTCGGTGGACTCGGACCTAGACACACCCTTAAAACATGTTGTAAGGGCATATTTATACCTTAGTAGTTTTGGTGATTGATGACAATGCATTTGCGGACTAATCGTGTGCATTGAGCATTTCAGATATATCATGTCTAGGCACAAGACGATTTGGTGTCCCTCAAAGACTATTAAAGACAGCGTTTCTCTTCGTTTCTTTTTGGTGGATTTGAGTCGTAGGAAAGCCGTACTATTAAGGAGTCCGCGTTGGAAAGGTTTGGGTGGAATCAACACGTACACGTCTGTTCCTTTTTGCACCACCTTTCCTTTGGCTCTTTGGAGCATACTCCGTCTCTCCGTCTCTGCAAAATGAAGGACTCCTAGTGTCGCTGAACTGGGGCATGCGGTAGTACCGGCCCCGGACGCGGTAGTACCGCAGGTGCTCACGGTAGTACGACTCCTTGGGAATGGTAGTACCGTGGCCTCAGGCCAGGCGCAGCTGCTCGAGCGGTAGTAGGGGCGGATGTAATTTTTTACATCCGCGCCCTACGTGGTAGTACCGCTCCATGGACGCGGTAGTACCGTGGGCTCTGGCCAGGCTCAGCAACATGAGCGGAAGTAGAGGCGGATGTAATTTTTTACATCCGCGCCCTATGCGGTAGTACCGCTCTAGACTTGCGGTAGTACCGTGTCGGATTTTTGCATAGATCAAAACTCAACGGAAGTAGTCACAGATGTATTTTTATATGTCTGTGCCTTCCCAACCTATACGATTCCTGCCTTGCGGTAGTACCGCAAGGGGGTGCGATAGTACTGCGCCAGCGGTTCTACTGCTCCCTGCCATAGCGCATCAGGACTGATTCTAGCGGCGCCTGCCGTGCCAGCGGTACTACCACAGTCCATCGCGGTAGTACCGCTTGTATGGTGCAGTAATACCGCGTGTCGCAGGGTGAGTTGGTGGATAACGGTTGGATTTGTTCTTTCACTATAAAAGGGGAGTCTTCTTCTCCAAGTTGACTACCTCTTCCATCCCCAAGCTCCATTGTTGCTCTAAGCTCCATTTTCGCCAGATCTCTCTCACTAGCCAATCAAACTTGTTGATTCTCTAGGGATTGGTTGAGAAGGCTCTGATCTACACTTCCACCAAGAGAAATTCGATTCCCCCCACTAATCCCTTGCGGATTTTGTTATTCTTGGGTGTTTGAGCACCCTAGACAGTTGAGTCCACCGCGGAGCCATATTCCATTGTGGTGAAGCTTCGTTGTGTCGTTGGGAGCCTCCAATTAAGTTGTGGAGATTGCCCCAACCTTGTTTATAAAGGTCCGGTCGCCGCCTCCAAGGGCACCAATAGTGGAATCACGGCATCTCGCATTGTGTGAAGGCGTGAGGAGAATACGATGGCCCTAGTGGTTTCTTGGGGAGCATTATGCCTCCACACCGCTCCAACGAAGACGTACTTCCCCTTGAAAGGAAGGAACTTCGGTAACACATCCTCGTCCTCACCGGCTCCACTCTTGGTTACCTCATACCTTTACTTGTGCAAGCTTATATTGTGTTGTATCCTTTGCTTGCTTGTGTGCTTGTTGTTGTTGCATCATATAGGTTGCTCATCTAGTTGCATATCTAGACAATCTAGTTTGATGCGAAGTTTAAATTGGTAAAAAAAGCTAAAAATTGTTAGTTGCCTATTCACCCTCCCCTCTAGTCAACTATATCGATCCTTTCACATGTACTCACTCCGTTCCACAATATAGTGTGTATAGTTTTTTTAAGTCAAAATTTACAAACGTTGATCAAATTTTGGAGAAAAACATATACAACTAGAGTATCAAATACGTATCATTAGATATATCACATGATGTACTTTCATATTGTCTATATTTGGTATTGCATATTTAAATAGTTTTTCTCTATAAACTTGGTCAAAATTTCTAAAATTTAACTTTTTAAAAAAATCTATATGCGCTAATTATGGAATGGAGAACATGGACTTATTTTTAAGAGATAACTTTGTATTACACGCGCACACACACGCGAAGAGAGCATCTGGCTTCTCAAAATGAAAAGTGAAATAAAATTTGACCTCTTGTTCTATTGACCCCTTTTCCTTTTCGTTTTGATGAGCGATACCGGCGGCGTACTTCCGTGTCTCTTCCTGTCGTGACAAACGCTAACATCCATGTGCAGCAAATAAGTGGAAAATAATTGAGAGCTCGGGTGGTTTAACACCATAGCACGTGGCTGGACATATGGGGCACTGGAAGAAAGTTGATGATCGGGACCCGTCATCCATCACCGTTTTTTTATAAACATCATCCTCCTTTATTCAATTGTCACAAGGGTTGTGTCACTTATAATCAAAGGTATCACCTCAACAGGAGGTGATTCCAACCAAATACTAGGAGGGGAGAAACTAGCTATTCTAGCCAATTCATGAGCCACCATATTGTTCTCACTATTACAATGCTCATAGATGACATGATTAAAATCTAAAGACATAAAATAGCCGTCGTCAAAAATAGCACTTGCTACCGAAGAAGAGTAGCCCTCCTTCAACGCTGAGATCACCTCGAAACTGTCCGAGTTGATCTCAATCTTGTTGCAGCCAATTGTACGGGCCAGATTTATACCAAATCTAACTGCTATAGCTTCAGCAGTGAAAGAATCAAGACATATTTCAATCCTTTCATTAGCAGCAGCCAAGAATTTTCCGGTGTGGTCTCGTAGTACTGCTCCAACTAAACCTGCAAGTGAATCAACATCGAAACTTGCATCAACATTCAACTTTGCATAGCCGAGCCTTGGCCTCATCCACCCATTGGGTTTCATTTTCACTTTTGGGCTGAACGAGAGTATAAAATTAGCCGCAAGCCCCCTCACTGCTAAGCTGATCTGAGCTGCATTCTGAACTGTTTCTCCATGCGTTAACTTTAGATACTCAAACCATAAATACCAAGCTGCAGTAGCCACCATTTCTCTCAGCTTTGGTAGTCCCAACACAAGAACCTCATTCTCTGGAAGAAAGAGTATATGCTCCAAAACAACCTCTCCTGCCCTATCAGCCGCAATTGCCTTTTTAATAATATCATATATTCCTAGGAGCTTCCATACCTCAACAGCCTTGGGGCATTCAAACAGCAAATGACGGATGTTATCCGGCCCCAAATTACAAGCCGGACAATGATCTTTAACCTTCATGTGCTTATTTGCAAGTATTGAGCGGCAAGGTATAGCACTGTGTAACACTCTCCGAATGAATATCTTGATCTTTGATGGGCACAACAAATTCCAGACCGACCCCCAAGTATCTTCTGGAATCGATGTGCTAACACTATTTTGGAGCCTATGTCCATACTGGAAGTCCCACTCCGCATGGTACGCAGACCGTATAGAGAACACCCCAGTTTTAGTCAGACTCCAAGCCACAAAGTCTGAAATTCCATGAACCGGAAGAGGGATGGCGAGAATTCTCTGGGCATCCACTTGCCAGAAAGTTTGGTTCACAATATGTATATCCAATCTCCAGATGCCAGGTCAATCAAGTCAGAGACCCGAGAGTGCAATTTGTTCCCTCTAACCGTGATTACCTTTTTAGATGGAGAGTGAGGAACCCAAGCATCCTCCCAAATTGTTCCCTCTACTCCTGCCATAATACTCTGCCAGGTATAAGAAGCTTTCTTTTTAGAGTAGCCTTCAAGAGATCACCATCCAGAAAGTATTTAGCCTTCAAAATCACATCACAAAGGGAATCAGGGTTATCAATTAAACGCCAAGATTGTTTGGCCAATAGGGCAAGATTAAAGCATCCCGTCACCTTGTTTGGCGCTTTGTTCCCAATCATTTTCGAGTCAAAGTGGCCTGCCTTGAATCACCTTAGTTCCTGGTTAATTTTTTTCCGTGTACAAATGGATATCTGGAAAGCATCTTTGTTGGGGATATAACTATTAGGTATGACCCGCCCAGGAGGAGCCGGGTTACACCTATGGCGATTCATAATATGAAGCCCAAGACGATACTTGAAGATGACGGTTCAGTTAAGGGCCCAAGTCCCAAAGGCCGGGACTCTGTGAGCCACTGGGCCATATGTGTATGACTTGTATTGTAAGGCAGGAATAGATAGATACCGAGCCGGACACTGTTTATGAGCCGGCCGGGACTCTGTGAGCCACTGGGCGTCGACCTGTGTATATAAAGGGGCGACCCGGCGGAAGTTCAGGACAAGTAAGATCAGATCGAAAGCTAGGTCAAGCGAATTCGTTCCCTGGTAATTGAGCCATATGCAATCCCACCTCAAACTGGATTAAGCCATTACCTTCACCGCAAGGGGCCAAACCAGTATAAACTCATGTGTCCTTTGTCCCATTTTAACCCCTTTAAGCTTCCTAGTTGTGATGGCTCCATGACTAAGTCCTTTTGCTAGGACATCTGCCGTGACATTTCCACGACAGTTGGCGCCCACCGTGGGGCATGCGCACGGTGGATTTGAGTTCTTGAAGGGCTGCTTCGAAGGGCTCAAGGGATACGTTGTGGGCTAGATGACCAAGAGTCGTGTCGGCAAGTTCTACATTGACGATGCGGGCTGGGGTCCCGACGCTGGCTCAATTGAGTAGGGGTACCGGGTCCTCTTCGGTGGAATCCGCGTCTTCATCGGCAAGATCGGCGAGTCGGGCCCTGAGCCGGACATCTGCACCGACATCGTCGAGACGGCTCGGCGTGTGAGACCTGCCCGAGCTCAGCCCACCATGAAGCATGCCTTTGTGGGATGCATCCATGGAGGGGAATTTTTGGAAGGATCTGTGTCCGGCGGTGAGACGACCCTCTATTCTGATGATGAATCGTCTAGTATCAACTACAAGATGGCGGGCTTGGGGGATGTTTCAATGGCAGCAGTATTCTGGACCCCTTTGAGCCACCGAGCAGAGTTGGGATCTTCATGGCTGGCACACAACCCGAGCAAAACTCTACGGCTGCGGCAGCAATGACTTCTGGGTCAGCAGCGGTGTCGGCAGCCGGGGAAGGAGGCCCTGCGTGCCCGCCGGCTCAGGTCCTGATGGCCTTAATGGTTAAGATGATAGCTTTGTTAACTTCCGTGGTCAACCCGACGGATCAAGCTCAACATGATGCGGAAGTGGCACAATTACGTGAGGAGGTAGCGCAAGCCAAGGAAAACCTGGTGGCGGAGGACGTTAGGATGGCCGCGGAGCCGGTGGCTTTGGATGCTCGGGCCCAGCAGATTCAATCAGAGGCTTTCCAACTTACGATGGATCAGAACGCGTCAAATGAGATCATGAGGAGAAGGCACTAGAAGGCTCAATCCTGTCTGCCTCCGGTTTATGATCCTAGAAACCTCTTCCACACACCCGGTGCAGGGCCTAGTAACCCGCCGGAGGTAAACCGGGTTGCAACGCCCGGGGCTGGAACGCCGCTTCAGCCACATGTGATGGAACCCCCTCGTCTGAATGTCGGTCCACCTCCCCATGTACCGACACCGCTGGGTCATTATTCTAACCCTCTTGAGAACTTGATCGCTGCGGCAACATGATTGGCGGCTCTCCCGGTGCATGGCGACTCTCCGACAGCGGTTGAAACACGAAGGGTCAGAGAACTTCTTCAGACAGCTCTGGCACATCAGGAGGCATATTCTTATAGTCGAGACAAGATTCATTCAACCCCCTGCCCAAGCCAGAGCCGGAGCTATAGCAGGCACATGGACTCACCGGCTGTTTCAAGCAATGCCCAGCGCCGAGACCAGCCGCGTGGGCATGACCCGGCGCGTGATGGAATTCCTAATTTGGTTGATCAGGACAGGATACGCCAAGAAGCTGAGCAGGTGGCTCAGTAGGTGGCTCATCGGGTGGCTCACTAGTCCTTTCCGGTTTATCTGACGACCTCAATTGAGGCAGGCGTGACCTCTAGGACTACGGGCATACCTTGTTTGGTACCGGCTCTGCGTAATGTACGTTTTCCCAAGGATTTCAAGGGGCCCCGAAAGGTGCCGAATTATACGGCCGACTTGCCCCCTCAGGCGTGGATTGAAAGCTATGAGATGGCCATGGAGCTGATGGAGTTTGCCAAGTACTTCACCATGATGCTGGATGGAACGGCCCGTACTTGGTTGAAGGGGTTGCCGCCTAATTCCATAAGTTCATGGGTAGAGTTAAAAGCCCGGTTTATTCAAAACTTTAAAGGCAGTTGCAAGCAACCCATGTCGATTGTGGACTTGACTAATTGCAAGCAAGAGGAGGGTGAATCCACGACCAATTGGGTGCGCCGGGTCAAAGCAATCATACACTCATCAGATAAGATGGACGCCAGCTCTGCAGTCTTGGTGTTGGAGAAAATTTGCCGTTTTGAGCCTCTGAAATAGAAGCTGGGGCGGCTCAAGCGCGATTGTAATGACATGGGCCAGCTGATGGCGGCTCTAGTCAAATATGCCGACTCTGATAGTACCAAGGATCCCGAGTCTGACGATGAGAAGACAGGGAAGGGAAAGAAGAACGGCAACACTAAGGGCCCTCAGCATAACCCGGCGAATCAAGGGGGCAATAATAAACGTAAGGCTGATGGTAGCTTGGAGTTTGTGGCTAACACCAATGCGCAGGGCAACAATCAACGATGTAAGGGGAGGCCGCCTCCTCGGTCCGGCGGGTCAGGTCTCACCTTGAGAAGTTGCTAAATGAGCCCTGTCCAAGGCATGGCACTCAGCAGAAACCGGCCACTCACCTGTGGAAGGATTGTACGATCATGAAGGCTTTCAAGAACTCTAACATGTTTGATAGCAATCATGGACCGGGCAGCGGCTCAGGCGGCGACGGTTTTCATGGCCCGGGTTATGGAGATGGCGGTTCTAATTCCAACTTTCAAGGCTCTCAAAGTAATCAGGATGGTTATAATCAGCAATCTGGCCAGGGAGGTCAGCAGCAACAACAACCTGGATATCAGAGTAACCCAAAGTAGCTGAATAGTGGACAGTATCATGTGTTTACCACCAATTTGTGCAAACGGGACCAGAAGCTTCATAAGAGGGTTGTGAACCCTGTTGAGCTGGCAGTTCCTCGTTACTTGAGATGGTCTGAGCAGCCTATTCTGTGGAATAGGGAGGATCACCCTCCCCGGGTTGACAATCCGGGTCACTTGGCTTTGGTAGTGGCACCTCAGATTGGTGGATATAAATTCACTAAAGTGCTCATGGATGGAGGCAGTAGCATCAACATCCTCTATTATGAGACTTTCCGTCGCATGGGGTTGACTGATAAAAATCTTAAGACGTCCAACACTGTTTTCCATGGAGTGGTGCCCGGTAAGTCGGCGTACCCAGTGGGTAAGATTGAGCTGGAAGTGGCCTTTGGGGATGAGCATGATTTTAGGGATGAGAAGTTAACTTCTGAAGTGGTCAAAATCAAAAGCCCGTATCACGCTCTCTTTGGACAGTCGGCTTATGCAAAGTTCATGGCATGGCCGTGTTATGTTTATCTGCAGCTCAAGATGCCGGGTCCTAAGGGAACCAACACGATGCATGGGAGTCGGAAGATAGCCCTGGAATGTGAGGAAGGCGATGCTGCTTACGCTGAGTCTGTTTGTGCAACAGAGGAGTTGAAGTTTTACAAGGACAATGTTAACCCGGCAGACATGACGTCTTTGAAAAAGCCAACCACAAAGCACGAGCCGGTGATGAAGTTTAAATCAGTCGACGAAACCAAGCTGGATGATTTTGTTCCGCGCGACTCATCTAAGCAGATCAGTATCAGTGCTAACCTGCATCCCAAATAGGAAAGCGCGCTCATCAAGTTCATCCGTGAGAACCGGGACATCTTTGCATGGAAACCTTCTGACGTGCCGGGTGTACCGAGAGAACTCGCTAAGCACACTCTCAATATTGATCCAAAATTTAAGCCGGTCAAGCAGTTTCTTCGGCGGTTCAATGAGGAGAGGCATAAGGCCAGTCCTGAGGAAGTGGCCCGGCTCTTGGCGGCCGGGTTCATTGTTGAAGTTTTTCATCTAGAGTGGTTGGCTAACCCGATGCTAGTACTTAAGAAGAACGACACCTGGCATATGTGTGTGGATTACACGAACTTAAACAAGGCTTGTCCGGCTGATCCTTTTGCTCTCCCTCGTATTGATCAAATCATTGATGCAACAACGGGTTGTGAGCGCTTGAGGTTTTTGGATGCTTATTCTGGTTATCATCAGATCAAGATGGCAGTTAAGGACCAGGAGAAGACGGCTTTCATTACTCCTTTTGGAGCCTTCTGCTATGTATCTATGCCTTTTGGGCTCAAGAGTGCCCAGGCGACTTATCAGCGATGTGTACAGAACTGTCTTCACAATTAGATTGGGCACAATGTTCATGCTTATGTGGATGACATTGTGGTGAAGTCCAGAGAGAAGGAGACATTGATAGATGATTTGAAGGAAACCTTTGATGATCTTTGGGTCTACAAGATGATGCTTAACCCGGCCAAGTGCATTTTTGGAGTGCCAGCAGCCAAGCTTTTGGGTTTTCTGGTTTCTAACAGAGGCATTGAGGCTAACCCAGAGAAGATCAAGGCCATCACCTCCTTAGCTAAGCTGGGGTGTATCAATGATGTTCAGCATTTGGCGGGTCGTATTGCTGTCTTAAGCCGGTTCGTAAGCCGGTTAGGCGAGATGGCCATACCGCTATATTAGATGATGAAGAAAACAGACGACTTTGTCTGGAGTGATGCTGCTAACGCTGCATTTGAAGATTTGAAGAGGCAGCTAGCTGAGCCGCCGGTCCTTGTTGCTCCCATTGACAAGGAGTCATTATTTTTATATGTGGCTGCTAACACACATGCTGTCAGTGTGGCCATTGTGGTGGAGCGCAAGGAGGCTGGCAAAGAATATCCGGTTCAACGGCCAGTTTACTACATCACTGAGGTGCTTATTGAGTCCAAGTAGAGATATCCACATTGGCAGAAGCTTGTTTATGGGGTGTTCATGGCCAGCTGGAAACTTAAGCAATATTTTCTGGGTCATCCCATCACTGTGGTCAGTTCTGCTCCTTTAGGAGATATCATTCAAAACAGAGAAGCCACAGGACGAGTCGCCAAGTGGGCCATTGAGCTTGGGCCTCATGGTTTAAAGTATGTGCCACACACTGCTATCAATTCTTAAGCACTGGTGGATTTCATCAAAGATCGGACAGAGCTACAGATGCCTGAAGCGAAGCCGGACAACACATATTGGACTATTCACTTTGATGGGTCCAAGCAATTGGAGCGCTCGGGGGCTGGAGTTGTTTTAGCTTCCCCTCAAGGTGACAAATTTTGTTATGTGCTAAGGTTGATGTTTCCTTATACTAACAATGAGCTGAGTATGAGGCATTGCTTCATGGTCTTTGGATGGCTAAGGAGATGAACTTAATCCGGGTCAGGTGCTTTGGCGACTCAGATTTGGTGGCTCAACAAGTCTCAGGCAAATGGGATTCCAAGGATCTCCTCATGGCGGCTTATCACCGTGAAGTTGATGCTATTGTTGGACACTTCAAGGGTTATCAAGTGGAGCACATTGATCACAGAAAGAATGAGGCGGATGATGCTTTAAGCCGACTGGGATCTCAGCGTAAGTCGGTGCCGCCTAACACTTTCTTGGATATTCTGCATAACCCTTCTGTCAAGTTCCTACAGAGGAAGACTTAGTTCTTCCTGACTCGGAAGCACAATTGGTGGCGGCTCCTCACGTCATCCCAGATTGGACATTGCCATATTTGGCTTACATGACCTGGGGCGAGTTGCCTGAGGATGAAACCTTGGCTACGCAGATAACCCGGCGGTCCAAGTCAATGGCATTTGCCAATGGTGAGTTGCATCATCGCAGTGTCACTGGGGTGTTTCAGCGTTGTATCTCTCCTAAGGAAGGTCAAGAAATTCTTCGTGAGATTCATGAAGGAGATTGTGGCCATCATGCCAGTTCAAAGTCTCTTATGGCCAAAGCTTTTCATCATGGATTTTATTGGCTGACGGCTCACGCTGATGCAGAGGATCTGGTCAGTAAATGTGATGGTTGTCAGAAATTCTCATGACGAGCTCACGTGCCGGCTCAAGAATTGCAGATGATTCCAATTACTTGGCCGTTTGCAGTCTGGGGACTTGACATGGTTGGGCCTTTCAAAAGGTCCAAAGATAAAAAGACCCACCTCTTGGTGGCGGTTGACAAATTCACAAAGTGGGTTGAGGTAGACCCAGTTAGTAAGTGTGACGCAGCCATGGCGGTTCAACTCATGAAAAGGTGATCTTTTGTTTTGGCTTTCCGTACAACATTATAACTGACAATGGCACTAATCTATCCAAGGGCGCCATGGAGGAGTTTTGTCAACGTGAGCATATTTGGCTTGATGTTTCATCGGTAGCTCACCCCCAATCCAATGGTCAAACTGAAAGAGCTAACGAGGAAATCTTGAAAGGCATCAAGCCCCGACTTATGGTTCCTTTGCAACGGACGCCGGGTTGTTGGGTGGAGGAGTTACCTTCTGTAAGATGGAGCATCAATACTACCCCCAACAGGTCTATGGGTTACACGCCTTTCTTCATGGTTTATGGAGCAGAGGCGGTTCTCCCTAGTGACATCCGTCATGAGTCGCCCCGTGTGGCGGCTTACGTTGAAGCTGATAACGAACAAGTGCGTCAGGATGCACTTGACCTATTAGATGAAAAGCGTGACTTGGCAGCAGCCTGCTCGGCGATTAACCAACAGGACCTGCGCCGTTATCACAGCCGCCGGGGTTAAGTCCAGAATCTTTCAAGAAGGTGATTTGGTGCTCCGGCTCATCCAGGATCAAACTGATGCACACACGTTGTCCCCACCTAGGGAAGGGCCCTTTGTGGTCAGCAAGAACTTGAACAATGGGTCATGCTACCTTATGAATGTTCTAGAGCACAAATACTCACGTAAGTCGGAGGAGGAGACCCGCCGGCCGTGGAATATCGCTCATCTTCGGCCTTACTACACTTGAGCCACCTGCTCTTATGATGTACATATTTTTGACGATGTATATATTATGACAAGTAATAAAGCAAGACCTCTGTCCTTTTCATCCACAATGATCATGTGTCTTCATTATCATAAGTCCAAAGACCAATGGGGGGCTGATCGTATCGAATCTATCTTAACTCCTGTGGCACAGCTTCCTGATCGTATCCGAATCATAGCTGATAAAAAAACAATTGATCATTTGGGGGCTGGATTGTATTCGAATCACAGCTTTAACCCCTCTTGGTCCGGCTCATGATCGAATTCGAATCATAGCTGTTAAACCTCATGGTCACTTGGGGGCTTCTTGTTCAAACACAGGTCATATTCGAACCAAAGAGAACATAGTTGTCGGTACCCTCTTGATCGGTGCAATGCCAAACCCACTAGGGGGCTTCTTGATCGTATTTGAATCATAGCTTAACCCCTTTTGGGTCCGACTTTGATCGTATTCAAATCAGAGTCGTTAAAAAAGTCTCAAGGTCATTTGGGGGCTTCCTGTTCAAACATAGGTCGTATCCGAACCAAAGAGAACATAGTTGTCGGTACCCTCTTGATCGGCGCAATGCCAAAACCATTATGTGGCTTCCTGATCGTATTCAAATCCTAGCTTAACCCCTTTTGGTCTAGCTTACTGATCGTACTCGAATTAGAAGCCTCGATTTTTCTCTTTGTTTGGCTTAAGTTTTTTGAAAACAATCTTTTTGGTTTGTCTTGAGACATTTTTGTTCAGATCTGAGGCACATATATGTGGTTTCCATTTAACCCGGCTTGGCTTTGGACGATAAATCGCCAGCATATGACAATCATCAAACATTTGGAAGTCTTGGCTTCTAAAGATTGGGTTATCACCCTTACTGTGCAGGTCATATAAACCGGCAGTGCAAATTCAATATCACATGTATGATATTATAGTTATGTTTCGATGGTTATGTTTCATAACACTGTGACTCCTTTTTTACACATTAATGGTCATATGCAAGATATTATGACCCGCCCCTGCGGTCAACCACCAAGGGTTTTTTGTGATGTATTTCTGGGTGCAGGATAGTTCAAGGACTTTCTTATGCATAAGGAAAACATACAATAAGTACAATAAGGCCAAATATAAGACGGCGACTTAGCAGTTTTGAGCACCAAAATGTGCACGATGGCACGACAGAGCAAAGTCATTTCTACCCTATTACATGACTCCCCAAGTCCAAATGATTAAAACTGTTTTTTTTCCAGAAGGCTACGAATTTGACCCGCCCGGCGGATCAATTTTCTTGGTGGCCTGATGCTTCTGGATTAACCCTCTCCAATTCTTTGTCCTGTTCCCCGTCCTGGAAGGTTGATGACGACCAGTCAATGCCATTCAAAGCTTCAAATTCAGCTTCATCATCAATTAGCCTCGACGGGTCAACTTCAGGGGCGAAGGTATGCTTACAGATTGGGGGGATCAGGCTTGTCACTTTATAACGGGGCGTCGGCATCCTATGATTTCCCGCGTCATAACCCGGATGGTAGTTGGTGAGGTCCACCTCATCGGCAATCAGGGTGGCCACAGGGCGTATTTCCTTCACACAAGCAGCGAAGTCCTCCTGTTCAAATGAAGTGCCATCCTCCTTAAGGCTTGGATACCCAATGGCGATGTAGGCCGGGTCTAATTCCGGTAGCCATGCTTTGGCCCGGCTTAAGGCAGCCACGGCTCCGGCTCTCGCAGATGATCGCCTTAATTCATTGAACCGTTGGGGCAGCACAGAAAGCCTCTTTAGCACATCAACCAGGAGCGTGGGGGCTTTGTTTGATAGGGCAACTGTGGCTAAGGCACGCTGAGCTCCAGTGTAAAGTTGTTCTACGAGCGTGTAAACCGCCTTCAGCTTCACCAACATGTCCTGGTTAAGGTTGGTGCTCCTGGGGCCTGCATAGCAATAGCAGATGAGTTAAATGACAATTCATATAAATTACCAGAAAGATTCAACACTTGACACTTGTAGGGCGGCTTACCAAAGATTGCTGAGACCATCTGAGACACATGGCGTTTTAAGCCGGACAATTCAGTGGTCACCTCTTCAAGAGCCGCCTCTGCTTTTTCAGCTCGTCGGGTTAAGGCAATTTTTTCTTCAGCCCAGGCCTTTTTTCTCAACTTTAAACTCGGCCTTCAATTTCTCTTGTTCAGACACACTGAATTCAAATTTGGAATTTGCTCTCTGGGTTTCAGTCTCCTATGACTCCAGGCGGTTCTTCAATTCAGACAACTCTGATTGAAGTTGAGCAGTGGTGGTCTGTACAAATACCGGGTCAAAATCATGAATATTAGATACAATATTAAGTCCCAAGCCTTTTGCAAGCAAGAACACTTGGCACTTGGGGGCTAATATCTACCGAAAGTTTTTTTTAAGTGGCAGCTTATGAGAATAAGTCCCAAGCACTTTGCAAGCAAGAGTACTTGACACTTGGGGACTAATGCATATTGTTGTTAAAAGCCACACAACTACTGTCTTCTACACAAGCATATGAAGGACCGGCTCATTCATGCTGATTAAATCGGCCCTTGGGGACTACGGATTAAGTCGGATTTTTAAGGATTCTACCAAAGGATATTACTGATGCTCATAAATTCGTTCTAAATCTACAACATATTCATCATAAGCAGTAGATTTGGGGGTTAGCATAGTAAGGATAATTCAATGAAGGGAAGAATTTATACCTCAAATTTCTGGTGCATTTGTTTCACCATGTCAACTTCAAGATCACGGCTGCTGTGCACTTGGCTAAGATAACCAAAGAAAACTTTGCCAATACTCAATTGAGTATAGTTAGCAACATCAAATCTGACTTTACGGCGTTCAATGTGTTCTTCCTTGGCAGAACACTTGGCTAACACAGTAGGTCTCCCCGGCTCAGTATAGCCGGTCTTGGTGATTTCCACATCAACATCTTGTGAGTCGACTGGCTTAACCGGGCTTGAAGCTTCAGGGTTTTAAGAGCCGTCGGCGGCTTGATCGACACGCGGGTCAACAGTCATGGTGGGCATGTCATGAACCGGCTCAACTGGTGGTTCAGGAACAAAGGCCTCAGGCGTTGCGGTCTGGAGCTCCGGTTCATCGATGGTCGGCTCTTCGACCGATTTGTTTTTATTCACCTTCTTGCTCGGCTTTGCTTTTCTGCTGCATAAGGTCAAAAAGGTCAGTACAAGTATAAAGGATTGTAATGATTACAGGATAAGTAAATCGTCATTACCCTGGAGTGGTCTTAAAAGCCAGCATGTTGGACTGGATTGAGTCGCCGGAAGAATGTGAAGTTTCCTGATAATTTAAATCAGAAGAGTTGAGTGGTTAACGAGTAAGACCCGCTAAAGGATAAAAAGGGTTTAAGTCAGAGGTGACCTCGTTCCGGCGCTTCCTTGGTGTATTTGGTAAGCCGGAGGAGAGTTCCGCATCCTTGCTGGTCTGGGTCTGCCTCCGACTCTCATGAATCTGTCGCTTCAAAAGAAAGTGAGGATCTTGATAAGCTAAGGGATGTGAAAAATCTTACTTTCCGGGTTACTCTTTAGATTTTTTGTCTTGGCAAAGGCTCGAAGTCGGAGGAAATAATATTGACCTCTTCTTCCATTCCCTGACTCGTTCCCGTGTCAGCCTGATGATAATCAGTGTCAATAAGGTGATTGAAAAAGGAGCTAAGAGAGTCGAGGGATACCTCAGACTCGGAGGAGTCCTCCAGTTGAAGCAATTCAGAAGCGATGGGCTTCTTTCCTCTTTTCTTGGCGGCGGCTCTCCTGGCGACCTTCTTGGCATTCCTGGCTCTCTTTGCAGCCTCATGATCATACTTTTTCTTCCAAAATTTGTCATCAGCCTGTGAAAATCAGCAAAGGTTTGAGTAAAATACAAAACATCAAGGATGAAGGTAAATTAATTCAGTTTGACGGCTTACCCCTAGAGCCGGGTTAATTTGCAGAAAGGGCTTAAGCCCACCTTGCAACAATCTGCTAGGCTCTCATTCAAAAGTGACTTCGTCATATCATTGACAACATCATCAGGTAAATCGTTAGGGCTGTGGCACAGTGGATCCTTCTTGTCGCCTGTGTAGGTGCACATTAAATTGGAGCGATGGCTCAATGGGATGATCCGCCATGCGATCCAGCACCGGACCAAGTCAATGTCATTTAAGTCGTTCCCTAAAAGAGCCTTGACTTTAGCTATAGTAGGAGCGAGCTTCTGGCGGTCAGCACTTGACAAATTGTCCGGAAGAGGATGATTGGAGTCGAGGCGTAGTGCGTGAAGGCCGGGCAGAGGGTTCTCATCAGCCGGAGAAGTGTCTTGGCAATAGAACCATGTCTGGTTCCAATCTTTGGGGTGACTTGGTGGATTTGTGTAAGGAAAAATGGCGTCTCTCCGTCGTTGGATTGAGACCCCGCCGAGTTCCAAACTAGGTCCGTTGGAGTATTCATTCTGGCGGTTCAAATAAAACAACTCTCTGAAAAGCAGCAAGCTGGACTCTTCTTCAAGATACACCTCATAGAACACTTGAAAGTTGCAAATATTAGACATGGAGTTGGGTCTGATGTCTTGAGGACGGAGATAAAAAAAGTGCAGGACGTCTCTGAAGAACTTTGAGCCGGGTGGCAAAAAGCCCCGGTTCATGTGATCAGTGAAAACGATGACTTCCCCCTCTTTGGGCTGAGGCTTTTCTTCTGTTGGATCAGGAGCACGGTACGACATCACATCCTTTTTAGGCAGATAGCCGGTTTTCACAAAATCGTCAAGTGTACTCTCCGTGATGATAGATTTGACCCAGTTACACGAAGTGATTGTTTTGGGCAGCATTGTGAAGAAGGAAGCCTAAAAAACAGAAAATTTACCGGTTCAAATTTAAGCCAGAGGAAAAGTATTACAACACGTGTTCGGAATGACGGCTTATAAAGGGGCCTAATGGTATATGACTAATTACGTTAGGTTATTTAAACCGCCGTGAGCAGTCAAGTTATTTAAGCCGCCATGGGTAATCAGATGTTATCTATTGAGCATTGCAATTTAAGCCGGTGGTTTGAGCCGCCATGGCTAGGTGGATCTATCAAAATGCAGTTTTTGGCTAAGTGTCACACAAACAAGTTTCAAAGTCTACAACTATTATTTTGGATCAACGGCTGTTCAGGAAAAGGAAATAAATCTAGACCTAAAAAACCCAGTACAGATGAGTTCATAAGCTCTAAAAAGATCTTTTCTTCAGGAAAGGGGATCTGCTGGTATGAAAGGTGAAAGCAAAAACAACTACCGCATTGATTATACGCCATTTTTCAGATCAAAGAGGTTCACGGTGCGAGCACTGAAGATGAATTACGATGAACTATGAAGAACATAGAGAAGTTCAGAAACCCTAATGCGGATCTGAGGTGCGGGAAAGCAAAAACTTATAGGTGCAGATCTACTGTGGAGGGTCGTCGCCGTTCTCTAGTTCGATTCGGGGTAATGCAGCAGCCTGGGACGAAGACGGCGGTGCGCTCTGTGGCGGCGGCGGCGGAGCTCGAGCGGCAGAGGTCGCGAGAGGAAAAGACGCTGGAAAGGGGAGAATGAGGAAAGACCAGTCATGGCTATTTATAAGGAAGGACTGATAAGTGGGCATGAAAAACGAGGAGGCTGAAAACATGGTTATCCAGCTGTTCAGGCGCCTTGGTTCTCGGACGGGTATTAAAATAAAGATCCGTTGAGATATGTTGATAAAGTGTGAATTAATGATAGATGACGTCATGGCGGGTTATCATAGATCTAGAAGATGACGTCATGGTGGGTTATAAACTCTCGCGCAATGAAGAGCAGAAGATTTTTCTAAGTGTTGAAGATTGACATGAACCAGTTCAAATCAATCTGGGGCCTAATGTTGGGAGTATAACTACTAGGTATGACCCACCCAGGAGGAGCCGGGTTATACCTATGGAGATTCGTAAGATGAAGCCCAAGACGATACTTGAAGATGGTGGTTCAGTTAAGGGCCCAAGGCCCAAAGGCGGCTTAAGGCCCGTAGAGATAAACCACCATATGTGTATGACTTGTGTTGTAAAGCTGGAATAGATAGACGCCGAGCCAGACACTGTTTATGAGCCGGTCGGGACTCTGTGAGCCGCTGGGCGTCGACCTCTGTATATAAAGGGGCGACCTGGCAGCGGTTCAGGACAAGTAAGATCAGATCGAAAGCTAGGTCAAGCGAATTCGCTCCCCGGTAATCGAGACATAAGCAATCCCACCTCAAACTGGATTAAGCCATTACCATCACCACAAGGGGCCAAATCAGTATAAACTCCCGTGTCCTTTGTCCCGTTTTAACGCCTTTAAGCTTCCTAGTTGCGATGGCTCCACGACTAAGTCCTTTTGCTAGGACATCTGTCGTGACGTTTCCACGACAATCTTCATACATTGGAATCCTTGAAAATCTCTACTCCAGTTGGTAATACGATTTATTTTTGTCCCGTTTTACTTCGTTCATCTCAGGCCCGACCCTAAAAATCCAGGGCCTAGGCCCGATGAGCTTGCCCACGGGCCGGGCTTGGGCCTGAGTTTTGAGCCCACCGGCAGGGCCTGGACGGGCTTGGGCTTCGCATATTGGCATTTTAAGGAAGAGGCCCGGCCCACGGCCCTAAGGACTAAGGGGTTTTAGGTCTTTTTACCAGATGTGTTGGGCTTGGGCTTGAAAAGTAGGCCCGATGGTAGGGCCTGGGAGGGCCTGGGCCTTAGTTTTCTGCCGTGGGCTTTTCCAGGCCCGGCCCAAGCCCGATCCGGCCCGGCCCATGGCCAGATATAACCCCCTCCCACTGGTTTTCTCTCTCCCATTAAAAAACCAAATCCCATTTAGGGGAGATCTAGTTTCGTGCTTCCTTTGGTAGGTGCTGATTCAATTCGAACATGTAAACAATAAGTAATTAAGAATTCAGAAACTGCATAATATATGTGAGACCACCTTCATAAAAGACAGACATAAGATTTTTATCACTCATCTTTCAAAAAAAAATAAGATATTCCTTCATGACAAATCACTAATCCCGCACGCTATGCTTGACAATCAGAAGTTTCATATGGGCATACGCATCCTTGTGTCCCTGTGGAGGGACGTCGCGCACGACACCGTGGAAGATCACGTGGTTGGGCCTAACACTGGCGCAATGCTCGAGAATGCCAGGGCGTGGATCACGGCATCGAGGACAACCATGGCGGGAGGCGGGTCATCAGACCGCCACATGGACGCAGTCATATTATATTTCTTGTCGGTCAAACAAAGAGTGAGACAGTCTACATTCTCAAATCAAGTGTGTTCATTTAAATTTCAAGAAATTCGGTAAGGGAATGTGTCCTACATTACTCGGTAGTCGTCGTCATCGTCGTTTGTAGCAGCCATTCAAGCAAAAATATTTTAGAAATCGAGCACTAAATAAATTTGGAAATCAAACCATTCATGTATTTAGCTAGGCAGTTAATTACATATGCAATTAATTATGTCCATTTAAATAGACTTTTTTTTTGCACCGAATCAATTTGAAAATCAAGTCATTAATGCACTTGGTAGCCTGGTATGGCTTATTTTCGTACATTTTTTCTTCGTCGCACCTCCCACCACCCCCTCCCATTGATTTTGTCTCCCTCGCATTAAAAAACCAAATCCTATTAAAGGGGATCTTGTTTCGTGCTTTCTTTGGTAGGTGTCGATTTAATACTATCACGTAAAAATAAGTAATTAAGAATTCAAATATTACACCATATATGTGAAATCACTTCCCTAGAAGACAGACATAATATTTCTCGATAACCTTCCATAATAAAATAAGATATTTCTTCATAAAAAATTGTTAATCCCTCGCCCTATGTCATTTATTATTATCATTATCTCTACTATTAATTGACAATCACAAGTTTTCTATGGGCTTACGCATCCGCGCACCTGGGGAGGGACGTCGTGCACGACACCATGGATGATGTCGTGGCTGGGCCTAATCCTGGTGCGATGCTTGAGAATGCCAGTGCATGGATCACGACATCGAGGACGACCGTGGCGGGAGGCGGGTCGTCAGACCGCCATGTGGACGCGGTCATATTATATTTCTTGTCAATCAAATAGAGAGCCAGACGGCTACATTCTCAAATCGGTTATGTCCATTTAAATGTCAAAAAATTTGTTAAGGGAATGTGCCCTACATTACTTGGTAGTCGTCATCATATATAGTCGTTTCTAGAAGCCATTCATGCGAAAATAATTTAGAATCAAGCATTGAATCAATTTGGAAATCAGACCATTGATGCAATTAATCAGTTAGACATTTAATTACGTATGCAATTAATTAGGTCCATTTGAATAGGAATTTTTTGCACATAATCAATTTAAAAATTGAGTCATTAATGCAATTAATTAATTTGTTAGACAATTCTTTATGCCTATAAATAATTAGGAATAGAGGATTTTTTTCCAATCAATGAGATAATTAATTGATTTAGTTGGCAATTAATTAGGCATGCAGAGAATTAGATATGTTGTTAATTTTTTGTATACTTAATTAATTAAGCAAGCAGTTGATTGTGGCGAATCATTTTGAAAGCGCTTGTGGGCAAGAACGATCAACGGGCTCTCAGCTACATGGCCAAGCACCGAGCACCGCTTGCCAGCATGCATAACGGCCACCATGCGCTCGCGACATGGGGGACCTAGCGTTCACCAAGATGGATGAAGTCTATGCTCTGCAGGATGTCCACATGCTGACGGTTGTTCGGGGGTGAGGACAACACGACACAACACTGGTCAGGTGGTTCATGCTATAATAAATAGGAAGAGTGTTTCAAGAACAAGAAGGAAACATAACTAAAGCCACCAAGTGGTGCAGAGTGTTGGAGAAAGAAAGTGTGTTCCAAATAATAAGAGAAAAATGAAAGAAAGAAAAAGAGTATTGTAGGAAATAAGTAGGAACGAGAAGTAAAATTGGCGAGGAATGAGAAAGCAGAAGATGAGGCGTCGATAATGAACACACTAATGTTGACATGCTGCTGGTTGGCGCCAATGAAGCGGGTTGGCGAAGAGGCGGGAAGTAGAAGATGTAGGGAAAGACGAGGAAGAGAAGAACGACGATTATCCCTTCTAGCATATGTGGGATGGAGGTGAAGCTTATTGATGACTAGGAATACGTTCATGTTGCGACTCCCCTCCAATGTCAATTTGCATTTGCAAAGTTGAATGGACCTTTAAGAAAGATCTATATAGTTATTTGTTGTTTTGTGTCAATAGTATGTGCTAGTTTAACCCACTCTATTATATTGTAAACATGAAAAAATTTCATTCTTATTACAATGCACGGCGAAGATGAGGTGGATGTCATTTGCTTTCAAAGGAGGTGGCTCTAGCAAGAAAAAAGAAATGAGAAACCGGTCGGGAATGAGAGCTTCCGACAGAAAAAGGGAAGGTGCGTCATTGGATGGGGTTTTTATGTTGAATCCGGGTGTTACAGATATTGCGGATAGCCCGTAGCAACGTATGGACGCTCTGCTAGTTTTGGTAAGATTGCAGAGGATGTGACATCTTTTGTTGCCTTCGCGATCCTTTCAGCGGGGCAATCATGTGAAGTCATCCCTGATGGAAAACCTGTGCTAGTACCACCCAATATATATCTTGCAGGATGCAAGGCATGAACGGCATGAAGACTTCGTAATCATATCTATACTAGCGTACATTCTATCTCTTGTTCAGAGTCAATCAACGTGTGCTGGTTAGGAAGATTTAAACGGTCGCAGGCACGCACGGCCGTTGCTTCCGAGTCACACTCGCTTCTGCCCGTACATACATACTCCAGTATATAAGTTTTTGCAGCGGTTGGACTGTCGTCATACGTAGGGAGATACGTACACAGGCAGTTCCAAACCTCTGCTACTGTTTCGGCGAGACGACCGGGCCAAACAGCGACCTGCCATGCGAACAACAGTACTACAGCGGATGTACTACGTACATGGAGCATGCTTGTGCCTGCGACTCAACGAACTGCTTTGCCCATAGTCAAGCGGCGTGCGTGTACCGGCCACCTGCCACCAAACCAGCCAGCCTGCCTACCAAGCTGTTCACTTCCCAGCCACGGAAGCGTATGCGTTCTATGTATGGCTAAATTTAAGCCATTTCGGAAGAAAAAAAACTCAAGCCAAATTAGTATTACAATTCAACCCTGCATCCGCTACAAAATGTGATATAAAAATGCCATTTGTTCTTTCCAGAATGCTACCGCGTGCTCGTCCGTTGCACATGGTGCATTGCACCGTCAAAACCCCGTCCTTTGAACTTGTCACGTAGCTTAGCACACATGACAAAAGCCAGGGTATTGGTCCTGTGGGTGTGGAGCACGCCGCCAGACGGCCCGGCGGCCGGAGAGGGACCTGTCCGCGGGACGACGGAGACGCGACGGACGCCGACGGCGACGCCACTGCACCCACCTGCACTTTCATCCTCTCTTTTCTTCCGAAGTGGTGGCCGGGAACTCGTGCCAGCTGTGTACATATATGGTTGCCGGCCCGTACGTGGTGGAAGCAGCCTCAGACATTTCGTTACGCACGTAACGCGGTTGACTCGATCGGCACGTGCTACCTACCGACGCACAGTACATAATACGTGTATGTGTACGGTACAGAATACGTGTACAGTCGCAGGCACAAGCATGCTTCATGTCCATCTTTTTTTTTTTGCATGGAGCTTCATGTCCATCTGTTGCACTGTTGTTCGCATGCCAGGCAGCTGATTTGGCACGGGCGTCTCACCGAAACAGTAGCTGAGGTATAGAACAGCCTGCGTACGTACGTACGCATGCATGTATCTCCGTACGTACGTCGACTCTCCTACCGCTGCAAGAAATTAGAGTATAGTATATATACGGGCAGAAGTGAGTGTGACTCGAAAGCAACGGCCGTGCGTGCCTGCCCTGCCAGGTGCTCTGTCTTTCAGGACCGTTTGTTTATCCTTTTAATCTAACCAAGACACGCTGTTAATTCTGAATAAGAGATAAAATGTACAGCACATATGGTCACGTAGTCATGCCGTTCATGCCTTGCATGTAGCATAGTACATTGGGTATGGGCACCACAGGTTTTCCATCACGGATGACTTGATTGCCCCGCTCAAGGATTGTGAAGCCAACCAAAAATGTCACATGCTTTACGTTCTTGCGGAAATTTCCATGGATTACAATCTACTTAAATGTTTTCCGAATAAGGATTGCTAAATCTCTACTGTCTGAGATTTAACCAAGTCTTGGTCAATACTATATTCGTGTGATCTTACTTGAAGATTCATGCAAAAAAAATTAGTTTTCCTTTTTTTTCTATCTTACATGTTATCTCTTTCTTTTGTTTTGTGGGTAACTTATATGTTATGTCACTTGACTTAAACTTGGTTATGTCTCAATCGAATGAGACCTAAGTACATCCTTTTCAAATATCCGGTAGGACCAAAAAAAAATAAACCCGCAACTAAACCAGGGTAATTCAAAACAGGCCGCTTTGAGTCGAAAATGATTGGGAGCAAAATGCCAAACAAGATGATGGGATGTTGGCCCCCATATATCCAGCCACATGTTATGGTGTTAAACCACCGGAGCTCCCAATTAGAGCAACTCCAATGGGGCGACCCATTTCGTCCGCCCGTGTCCGTTTGGGTCGGCGCGTTGGACCGCCACTTTTGTCCGGATTCTGACAAATGGCTCGAGGCCATAAAATTCGAGAGAGGATCCATGTATAAAACAAAGTATAGACTTTGGAAGAACTACTTGATGGTCGAAAGAATGTTGAGAACAGATGGATTTTAAAAGGGAAGACGGACAATGATGGTAAGTGTCACCATTAAGAAAGCTCGACTTGTCATTAAGATGTTTTCCGACAAGTTCAAGGAGTTGACTACGATGACACTTTCTCACTCGTAGCGATGCTAAGAGTCTGTTGAAATTATATTAGCAGTTCCTGCATTATTTATTAAATCTTGCAGATAGGATGTCAAAACATTATTTCCTCAATGATTTTCTTGAGCAAAGGTTGTATGTGATACAACCAGAAGGTTTTGTCAATCCTAAAAGATGCTAACAAGTATGCAAAGCTCCAACAATGCTTCTAAGGACTGCAGTAAGCATCTCGGAGTTGGAATATACGTTTTGATGAGATGATCAAATATTTTGGGTTTATACAAAGTTTGTGGGAAACTTGTACTTCCTCCGACCGGAAATACTTGTCGTGGAAATGGATACAAATGGACGTATCTAAAACTAAAATACATCTAGAAATATCTATTTCTCGGACAAGTATTTCCGGGCGGAGGGAGTATTTCCAAAGAAGTGAGTGGTAGCACTATAGCATTTCTGATGAGTATATGTTGTTGACATATTGTTGATCGGAAATGATATAGAACTTTTGGAAAGCATATAGGGTTATTTAAAAAGTGTTTTTCAATGGAAAACCTCGATTAAGCTACTTGAACATTGACCATCAAGATCTATAAGGATAGATCAAAATCGATTGATAGTACTATCAAATGAGTACGCACCGTGACAAGATTTTGAAGGAGTTCAAAATAGATCGACAAAGACGGAGTTCTTGGATGTGTTATAAGGTGTGAGTATTGAGTAAGACTCAAGCCCTGACCACGGCAGAAGAGAGAGAAAGGACGAAGGTCGTCCCCTATGCTTTAGACGTAGGCTCCACAGTATGCTATGTTGTATACCGCACCTAAAGTGTGCCTTGCCATGAGTTAGTCAAGGGGTACAAGTGTGACCCAGCAATTGATCACAGGACAGCGGTCAAGGTTACCCTTAGTAACTAGTGGACTAAAAAAATTTCTTGATTATGGAGGTGGTAAAAGAGTTCGTCGTAAAGGGTTACGCTGATGCAAACTTTGACACTAATCTGAATGACTCTGAGTAGTAGACCGGATTCATATAGTAGAGCAGTTATTTGGAATAGTTCCAAATAGCACGTGGTAGCTGCATCTAGGAGATGACAAAGAGATTTGTAAAGCACACACGGATCTGAAAGATTCAGAACCGTTGACTAATAACCTCTCTCAGAAGCGAGATATGATCAAATCCAATGGGTGTTGGATTCATTACAATCACATAGTGATGTGAACTAGATTATTGACTCTAGTGCAAGTGGGAGACTGTTGGAAATATGCCCTAGAGGCAATAATAAAATGATTATTATTATATTTCCTTGTTCATGATAATTGTCTATTGTTCATGCTATAATTGTATTAACTGGAAACCATAATACAGGTGTGAATACATAGACCACAACATGTCCCTAGTGAGCCTCTAGTTGACTAGCTCGTTGATCAATAGATGGTTATGGATTCCTGACCATGGATTGGATGTCATTGATAACGGGATCACATCACTAGGAGAATAATGTGATGGACAAGACCCAATCCTAAGCATAGCACAAGATCGTGTAGTTCGTTTGTTAAAAGCTTTTCTAATGTCAAGTATCATTTCCTTAGACCATGAGATTGTGCAACTCCCGGATACCGTAGGAAGGCTTTGGGTGTGCCAAACGTCACAACGTAACTGGGTGGCTATAAAGGTGCACTATGGGTATCTCCGAAAGTGTCTGTTGGGTTGGCACGAATCGAGACTGGGATTTGTCACTCCGTGTGACGGAGAGGTATCTCTGGGCCCACTCGGTAATGCATCATCATAATGAGCTCAATGTGACTAAGTAGTTAGTCACGGGATCATGCATTACAAAACGAGTAAAGTGACTTGTCAGTAACGAGATTGAACGAGGTATTGGGATACCAACGATCGAATCTCGGGCAAGTAATACCGATTGACAAAGGGAATTTTATACGGGATTGCTTGAATCCTTGACATCGTGGTTCATCCGATGAGATCATCGTGGAACATGTGGGAGCCAACATGGGTATCTAGATCCCGCTATTGGTTATTAGCCAGAGAGCTGTCTCGGTCGTGTTTGCATGATTCCCGAACCCGTAGGGTCTACACACTTAAGGTTCGGTGATGCTAGAGTTGTTATGGGAATTAGTGTGCAGTTACCGAATGTTGTTCGGAGTCCCGAATGAGATCCCGGACGTCACGAGGAGTTCCAGAATGGTCCGGAGGTAAAGATTTATATATGGGAAGTCCTATTTTGGCCACCGGAAAATGTTCGGGATTTTTCGATATTGTACCAGAAAGGTTCTAGAAGGTTCCGGAGTGGGCCCCACCTGCATGGGGGAACCCACATGAACGTGGGTAGTGGGGGCAAGGCCCCACAACCCTGGTCAAGGCGCAGCAAGATCCCCCCTTAGAAGGAATAAGATCATATCCCGAAGGGATAAGATCAAGATCCCTAAAAAGGAGGGATAACAATCGGTGGGGAAAGAAATGATGGGATTTCTTTCCTACCACCTTTGCCAACGCCCCAATGGACTTGGAGGGCAAGAAACCAGCCCCCTCCACCCCTATATATAGTGGGGAGGCGCATGGGAGCTTCACCCCTTGCCCCTGGCGCAGCCCTCCTCCTCTCCAACTCCACCTCCTCCTCAGTAGTGCTTGGCGAAGCCCTGCCGGAGAACTGCAAGCTCCACCACCATGCCGTCGTGCTGCCGGAGCTCTCCCTCAACTTCTCCTCTCCCCTTGCCGGATCAAGAAGGAGGAGACGTCCCCGGGCTGTATGTGTGTTGAACGCGGAGGCGCCGTCCGTTCGGCGTTAGATCGGATCTTCCGCGATTTAAATCGCCGCGAGTACGACTCCCTCATCCACGTTCTTGTAATGCTTCCGCATCGCGATCTTCAAGGGTATGAAGATGCACTCCCCTCTCTCTCGTTGCTAGTCTCTCCTTAAATTGATCTTGGTGATGCGTAGAATTTTTTTGAATTATTACTATGTTCCCCAACAGTGGTATCAGAGGTAGGTCTATGCGTAGATTCTATGCACGAGTAGAACATAAAGTAGTTGTGGGCGATGATTTGTTCAATTTTCTTACCGTTACTAGTCTTATCTTGATTTGACGGCATCGTGGGATGAAGCGGCCCGGACCGACCTTACACGTACGCATACGTGAGACATGTTCCACCGACTGACATGCACTTGTTGCATAAGGTGGCTAGCGGGTGACAGTCTCTCCCACTTTAGTCGGATCGGATTCGATGAAAAGGGTCCTTATGAAGGGTAAATAGCAATTGGCATATCACCATTGTGGCTTTTGCGTAGGTAAGAAACGTTCTTGCTAGAAACCCATAACAGCCACGTAAAACATGCAACAACAATTAGAGGACGTCTAACTTGTTTTTGCAGGGTATGCTATGTAATGTGATATGGGCAAAAGAATGTGATGAATGATATGTGATGTATGAGATTGATCATTTTCTTGTAATGGGAATGACGACTTGCATATCGATGAGTATGACAACCGGCAGGAGCCATAGGAGTTGTCTTAATTTATTGTATGACCTGCATGTCATTGAAAACGTCATGTAATTACTTTACTTTATTGCTAACCATTAGCCATAGTAGTAGAAGAAATAGTTGGCGAGACAACTTCATGAAGACACGATGATGGAGATCATTATGATGGAGATCATGGTGTCATGCTGGTGACGAAGGTGATCATGCCGTGCCTCAAAGATGGAGATCAAAGGCGCAAGATGATATTGGCCATATCATGTCACTTTATGATTTGCATGTGATGTTTTTCATGTTTACATCTTATTTTCTTAGAACGACGGTAGCATAAATAAGATGACCCTCAATAACATTTCAAGAAAGTGTTCCCCCTAACTGTGCACCGTTGCGAAAGTTTGTTGTTTCGAAGCACCACGTGATGATCGGGTGTGATAGATTCTAACGTTCGCATACAGCGGGTGTAAGCCAGATTTACACATGCAAAACACTTAGGTTGACTTGATGAGCCTAGCATGTACAGACATGGCCTCGGAACACAAGAGACCGAAAGGTCGAACATGAGTCATATAGCAGATATGATCAACATGAAGATGTTCACCGATGATGACTAGTCCGTCTCACGTGATGATCGGACACGGCCTAGTTGACTCGGATCATGTATCACATAGATGACTAGAGGAATGTCCATCTGAGTGGGAGTTCATTAAATTAGATGAACTTAATTATCATGAACATAGTCAAAAGGTCTTTGCAAATTATGTCGTAACTTGCGCTTTAATTCTACTGTTTTAGATATGTTCCTAGAGAAAATTTCGTTGAAAGTTGATAGTAGCAATTATGCGAACTAGGTCGGTAAACTGAGGATTGTCCTCGTTGCTACGCAGAAGGCTTATGTCCTTAATGCACCGCTCGGTATGCTGAACCTCAAACGTCGTGTGTGGATGTTGTGAACATCTGACATACACGTTTTGATGACTACGTGATAGTTCAGTAATGTTAAATGGTTTAGAATTGAGGCGCCGAAGACGATTTTGAAACGTCACGGAACATATGAGATGTTCAAAGGGCTGAAATTGGGATTTCAGGCTCGTGCCCATGTCAAGAGGTATGAGACCTCTGACGAGTTTCTTAAGCCTGTAAACTAAGGGAGAAAAGCTCAATTGTTGAGCATGTGCTCAGATTATCTGAGTACTACAATCACTTGAATTAAGTGGGAGTTAATTTTCCTTAAGAGATAGTGATGGTTCTCCAAAGTCATTGCCACCAAGCTACTAGAGCTTCGTGATGAACTATAACATATCAGGGATAGATATGATGATCCTTGAGCTATTCGCGATGTTTGACACCGCGAAAGTAGAAATCAAGAAGGAGCATCAATTGTTGATGGTTAGTGAAACCATTAGTTTCAAGAAAGGCAAGGGAAAGAAGGGATACTTCATCAAATGGCAAATCAGTTGCTGCTCTAGTGAAGAAACCCAAAGTTTGAACCCAAACCCGAGACTAAGTGCTTCTGTAATGAGGGGAATGGTCACTGAAGCAGAACTACCCTAGATACTTGGTAGATGAGAAGGCTGGCAAGGTCGACAAAAGTATATTGGATATACATTATATTAATGTGTACTTTACTAGTACTCCTAGTAGCACCAGGGTAATAGATACCAGTTCGGTTGCTAAGTGTTAGTAACTCAAAATAAAAAGCTACGGAATGAACGGAGACTAGCTGAAGGCGAGGTGACGATATGTGTTGGAAGTATTTCCAATGTTGATGTTATCAAACATCGCACGCTCCCTCTACCATCGGGATTGGTGTTCAACCTAAATAATTGTTATTTGGTGTTTGCGTTGAGGATAGACATGATTGGATTATGTTTATCGCAATACGATTGTTCATTTAAGGAGAATAATGGTTACTCTGTTTATTTCAATAATACCTTCAATGGTCTTGCACCTAAAATGAATGGTTTATTGAATCTTCATCGTAATGATACATATGGTCATGCCAAAAGATATAAGATAGTAATGATAGTACCACCTACTTGTGGCACTGCCATTTGAGTCATATTGGTATAAAACGCATGAAGAAGCTCCATGTTGATGGATCTTTTGGACTCACTCGTTTTTGAAAAGTTTGAGACATGCGAACCATGTCTATTAGTATGTACGCATGAAGAAACTCCATGCAGATGGATCATTTGGACTCACTTGATTTTGAATCACTTGAGACATGCAAATCATACCACATGGGCAAGATGACTGAAAAGCCTCGTTTTCAGTAAGATGGAACAAGAAAGCAACTTGTTGGAAGTAATACATTTTGATGTGTGCAGTCCAATGAGTGCTAAGGCACGCAGTGGATATCGTTATGTTCTTACTTCACAGATGATTTGAGTAGTTGCTGAGTATATTTACTTGATGAAACACAAGTCTGAATTATTGAAAGGCTCAAGTAATTTCAGAGTGAAGTTGAAGATCATCGTCACAAGAGGATAAAATGTCTATGATATGATCATAGAGATGAGTATCTGAGTTATGAGTTTGGTATACAATTAAGACATTGTGGAAATTGTTTCACAACTAATACCGTCTGGAACACCATAGTGTGATGGTGTGTCCGAACATCATAGATGCACCCTATTGGATATGGTGCATACCATGATGTCCCTTACCGAATAACCACTATCGTTTATGGGTTAGGCATTAGAGCAACCACATTCACTTCAAATAGGGCACCATGTAATTCCGTTGTGATGACAGCGTATGAACTATGGTTTAGAGAAACCTAAGCTGTTATTTCTTAAATGTTTGGGCTGTGAAGCTTATGTGGAAAAGTTTTAGCCTGATAAGCTCAAACCCAAAGTGGACAAATGCATCTTCATAGGCACTGGCGGAACTCCCAGGTGGGCACGGTATGGCGCATGCCATACCTTAATTTTGAGAAAAAAAATAATACATATGCATCGATACAGAGGTTGCGCTGTCCATCGATCGCTAGTAGAAAAGGCTTCATCGTCATTCACTCATTCTTATGGGCCAACGCGGCCAGTGGCCTGATGGGCCGAGACAGCCAGCCACCCACGAAACGATGAGTCACGGCTGGCCTGGCCAGGTTCGAGAGTAGGCTTTTCTCTCGTCTCGACCACTACTCGACCTCTCGACACGAGGCTACGCGGTAACCCTAGCGAGCGGCGGCGGCACCGCGACACCAAGCGACGGCGGCGGCAGCAGTAGTCCGATAGTCCGGCCACTTCTGACTCCGGCGCAGTTCCGGCCAGATTGCAAGAAAATGGAAAAGAAAGGAAAGGGAATAAAGGAAAGGGGAGGAGGTAATTTCTAAACTTTTCTGAATTTTTATAACAAATTTAACAGTAGTTGTAGCTTGAAGCAGATTGTAGATTTGTACTGACCGAATGGATGATATTTTAACAATAGCTTAAAGTAGATTTGTAGCAAAATTTAACAGCAGCTTGAAGCCTTAAATTCAATGTGAATAAGCTTGCTAGACTCACATAGATTTATCATGAGGATTTCTCAGATTATGAACGTGACCATATAGTTGATAACCTAGAGCTATTCATTATCCATATGAAAAGAATTGATGACTTTAGAGTTTGTCATGATATTGCAAGCCTAGCTAAAAAGATGATTGAACTTGAAAGGCATGTTATGTTTCCCGTTGTTTATCGCCTCATTGAGTTGGCATTGCTAGTGAGACTTCGCCCCACCTTAATTATTTTTCGTGGTCCGCCTCTGTTCATAGGACACCCAAAACAGTTGGGTATACCTCCTATTTTAGATCCGGAAGCAAAAGTGATTGTTTCTAGAAACGGGTCCTTTCTCGAGGAAAAGTTTCTCTTGAAAGAATTGAGTGAGAGGATGGTGGAGACTTGATGAGGTTATTGAACTATCACTTCAACCAATCTGTAGCAGGGCACAGGAAGTTGTTCCTGTGGCGCCTACACCAGTTGAAGTGGAAGCTGATGATAGTGATCATGAAACTTCGGATCAAGTCACTACCAAACCTCGTAGGTCGACAGGGACGCGTACTACTTCGGAGTGGTACGATAATCCTGTCTTAGAGGTCATGTTGCAAGACAACAATGAATCTACGAGTTGTGGAGAAGCGATGGTGGGTCCGGATTCTGACAAATGGCTCGAGGCCATAAAATCCGAGAGAGGATCCATGTATAAAACAAAGTATAGACTTTGGAAGAACTACTTGATGGTCGTAAGGCTGTTGGGAATAGATGGATTTTAAAAGGGAAGACGGACAGTGATGGTAAATGTCACCATTAAGAAAGCTCGACTTGTCGCTAATATGTTTTCTGACAAGTTCAAGGAGTTGACTACGATGAGACTTTCTCACTCGTAGCGATGCTAAGAGTCCGTTGAAATTATATTAGCAGTTCCTACATTATTTATGAAATCTTGCAGATAGGATGTCAAAACATTGTTTCCTCAATGATTTTCTTGAGCAAAGGTTGTATGTGATACAACCAGAAGGTTTTGTCAATCCTAAAAGATGCTAACAAGTATGCAAAGCTCCAGCAATCCTTCTAAGGACTGGAGTAAGCATCTCGGAGTTGGAATATACGCTTTGATGAGATGATCAAAGATTTTGGGTTTATACAAAGTTTATGAGAAACTTGTATTTCCAAAGAAGTGAATGGGAGCACTATAGCATTTCTGATGAGTATATGTTGTTGACATATTGTTGATCGGAAATGATGTAGAATTTTTGGAAAACATGTAGGGTTATTTGAAAAGTGTTTTTCAATGGAAAACTTGGATTAAGCTACTTGAACATTGATCATCAAGATCTATAAGGATAGATCAAAATCGCTTGATAGTAATTTCAAATGAGTACGCACCGTGACAAGATTTTGAAGGAATTCAAAATAGATCGACAAAGAAGGAGTTCTTGGCTATGTTATAAGGTGTGAGTATTGAGTAAGACTCAAGACCTGACCACGGCAGAAGAGAGAGAAAGGACGAAGGTCGTCCCCTATGCTTTAGACGTAGGCTCCACAGTATACTATGTTGTGTACCACACCTGAAGTGTGCCTTGCCATGAGTTAGTCAAGGGGTACAAGTGTGATCCAGGAATGGATCACAGGACAGCGGTCAAGGTTATCCTTAGTAACTAGTGGACTAAAGAATTTTCTTGATTATGGAGGTGGTAAAAGAGTTCGTCGTAAAGGGTTACGCTGATGCAAACTTTGACACTAATCTGGATGACTCTGAGTAGTAGACCGGATTCGTATAGTAGAGCAGTTATTTGGAATAGTTCCAAATAGCACGTGGTAGCTGCATCTGGGAGATGACAAAGAGATTTGTAAAGCACACACAGATTTGAAAGATTCAGACCTGTTGACTAATAACCTCTCTCACAAGAGAGATATGATCAAACCCAATGGGTGTTGGATTCATTACAATCACATAGTGATGTGAACTAGATTATTGACTCTAGTGCAAATGGGAGACTGTTGGAAATATGCCCTAGAGGCAATAATAAAATGATTATTATTATATTTCTTTGTTCATGATAATTGTCTATTATTCATGCTATAATTGTATTAACTGGAAACCATAATACATGTGTGAATACATAGACCACAACATGTCCCTAGTGAGCCTCTAGTTGACTAGCTCATTGATCAATAGATGGTTATTGTTTCCTGACCATGGACATTGGATGTCATTGATAACGGGATCACATCATTAGTAGAATGATGTGATGGACAAGACCCAATCCTAAGCATAGCACAAGATCGTGTAGTTCGTTTGTTAAAAGCTTTTCTAATGTCAAGTATCATTTCCTTAGACCATGAGATTTTGCAACTCCCGGATACCGTAGGAATGCTTTGGGTGTGCCAAACGTCACAACGTAACTGGGTGGCTATAAAGGTGCACTACGGGTATCTCCGAAAGTGTTTTTTGGGTTGGAATGAATCGAGACTGGGATTTGTCACTCCGTGTGACGGAGAGGTATCTCTGGGCCCACTCGGTAATGCATCATCATAATGAGCTCAATGTGACTAAGTAGTTAGTCACGGGATCATGCATTACGAAACGAGTAAAGTGACTTGCCGGTAACGAGATTGAATGAGGTATTGGGATACCGACGATCGAATCTCGGGCAAGTAACGTACCGATTTACAAAGGGAATTGTATACGGGATTGCTTGAATCCTTGACATCGTGATTCATCGGATGAGATCATCGTGGAACATGTGGGAGCCAACATGGGTATCCAGATCCCGCTATTGGTTATTGGCCAGAGAGCTATCTCGGTCGTGTCTGCATGATTCCCGAACCCGTAGGGTCTACACACTTAAGGTTCGGTGACGCTAGAGTTGTTATGGGAATTAGTGTGCAGTTACCGAATGTTGTTCGGAGTCCCGGATGAGATCCCGGACGTCACGAGGAGTTCCAGAACGGTCCGGAGGTAAAGATTTATATATGGAAAGTCCTATTTTGGCCACCGGAAAATGTTCGGGATTTTTCAATATTGTACCGGGAAGGTTCTAGAAGGTTCCGGAGTGGGGCCCACCTGCATGGGGGGACCAACATGAACGTGGGTAGTGGGGGCAAGGCCCCACAACCCTGGTCAAGGCGCACCAAGATCCCCCCTTAGAAGGAATAAGATCATATCCCAAAGGGATAAGATCAAGATCCCTAAAAGGGGGGATAACAATCGGAGGGGAAGGAAATGATGTGATTTCTTTCCTACCAGCTTTGCCAACGCCCCAATGGACTTGGAGGGCAAGAAACCAGCCCCCTCCACCCCTATATATAGTGGGGAGGCGCATGGGAGCTTCACCCCTTGCCCCTGGCGCAGCCCTCCCCCTCTCCAACTCCACCTCCTCCTCAATAGTGCTTGGCGAAGCCCTACCGGAGAACTGCAAGCTCCACCACCATGCCGTTGTGTTGTCGGAGCTCTCCCTCAAATTCTCCTCTCCCCTTGCTGGATCAAGAAGGAGGAGACGCCCCTGGGCTGTATGTGTGTTGAACGCGGAGGCGCCGTCCGTTCGGCGTTAGATCGGATCTTCCGCGATTTGAATCGCCGCGAGTACGACTCCCTCATCCACGTTCTTGTAACGCTTCCGCATCGCAATCTTCAAGGGTATGAAGATGCACTCCCCTCTCTCTCTCGTTGCTAGTCTCTCCATAGATTGATCTTGGTGATGCGTAGAATTTTTTTGAATTATTACTACGTTCCCCAACACACCCATCGACCTCAACGCCACCCGAGTGGTTGGTGGCTCGTCGTCCGGCAGCACGAGGAAACGTGCGCGGCAGACGCTGGCCGGCGGGCTCCCAGACACCCGTAACCTGTTCGAGGGAATGTCATTCGCCGTCGATGAGGACTTCATGCAAAACCTCATCTTCGAGGGCGGTGAGCGAGGCGCTGGCTACGATCCCGACGAGACACAAAGCCAAGACGGCCGCGGGGCGTTCACGCCGGCCGCTGGCTATGATCCCGACCAGGCGGCCTTCATGCGTGATCAGGTCGGCGTTGACCTGGATGGCTTTCCCCTCGACCACGAGTTCCCGAATGACTACGGGCTAGAGGAAGAGGACGAGTGCGACATCGACGTGGAGCCTTTGTTCGAGGACGAGCTCGCCAACCAAGCCGCTGGTCCTAAGCCCAAGCGCAAGAGCAAGCGTTCGAAGGCGTACACGGAGGCCGAAGACAAGCTTCTTTGCGAGTGTTGGCGAGACATTGGACAAGACCCGAAGACGGGCGCCGAGCAAAAGCATTCGACCTTTTGGACTCGTGTGCACCGAGAGTTCCATGAGCGCAAGAAGTTTCCACCTTACCAATTTGTGAGCACGCGCGGGTGGGTCTTCATTTCCAAGCGGTGGAGGGTGATCCAACAAGAGTGCAACAAGTTTTGCGCCACCCTTTAGAGCGTCAAGGCCCGCCCCGTGAGCGGCATCGGCATGCAAGACATGGTATGATAGCAAGCAAGCCACCCTCTTTTGTGTCATCAAGATCATCCTTTTACGTCTTCATTTGCTATCACTTGCCCGTATGCTTGCATGGAAACATTTTGTAGGCATTTTAAGCTTTGGAGGCATTCAAGGTTCAATACAATGGCAAGTGCTTCAACCACTCCCATTGCTATCGGGTCATCAAGGACGAAGAGAAGTTCAAGGCACAATATGCCGCACTCAAGGCACGTGGGGGGAAGAAAGCCGTGAAGGATGTTGGGGAGGGCGAGCCGGCACGGCCGCGGGGGAAGACCAACTCCAAGGAGGACAAGTGAGATGCGTCCACCAACGCCTTGATCGCAAGCATGGACGGCATGATGAATAAGAAGGACTCAAGGGAGGAGGAGCGCCGACGTTTCAAGGCGAAGCAAATGGATGCTTTCATGGAGATCCAAAGGAGGAGGCTTGATCTTGACGCCAAGAAGCAAGCCAAGATGTTCGAGCTCGAGGCGGAAAGCAAGCCAGGATGCTAGAGATCGAGGCCGCCAACGCCAAGACCAAGGCGAAAGAAGTGACTCTTGCGAGCATGATGACCGGGGTGGAGATCATGAAAGTGGATCTCAACACCGTGTCGCCAAGGAAGAGGCTGTGGTTCGAAAAGATGCAGGCCGACATGCTCAAGATCATCGACGAGTGATCTATGGCGGCGAGGGCCATCTTTTTTGTATGCCGGCAGGTGTGCCGGCATGACCACGGGAGCCGAGATGGCGTGGTCGAACTCAAGTCCCACCCTTTTTTGTGTGCTGGCATGTGTACAGGCCAGCTGGCGAGTGCGCCAGCATGAACTGTGGTGATATTTTCTGAAGTTGGCATTGTATGCCGGCGCTGGCATGGTGCCGGCATGAGACATGAACGCTGGCATGATTGGCCGCGGGCCCTTATTATTTAAAAGTTGAATGCGGGCATGAAATGGGTCGGCGCGTTGGACGCACTGTCGACCCAAATGCAAAACTGGGCAGACACCAGGCGGGCGGCAGACCCAAACGGACAAAAAGCGGACAAATACACCGTCCGTTTGGGTTGGCCCGTTGGAGTTGCTCTTATTTTCCATTTATTTCCTGCACATGGACATTAGCATTTGTCCTAAGAGGAAGAGACACGGAAGTACGCCGCCGGTACCGCGTCACCAAAGCGAAAAGGGACGCGACCCGGCTGCCGGTCCTGGCTGGTTACCAAACCAAACTAGCAAGATACGCATCTACATGTACCAGTGGCAGGCTGCGATTAGCATAACCTAATCTCCAGCTGCGGGGCCCGGCAGGCGACGGCAAGGAAACAATCAACGGCCTAAGGAGTACTCCCTCATTTGCTTTTTACTCCGCACATAAAATCTGTCTGAAGGCAAACTTTATCAAATTTGACCAAATTTATATGGTAAATTTTAATATCTACAACAGTAAAGTTATACAATATAGAATTAATTCATGGCGCATCTAATGATTTTGAATTTGTATTGTGAATGTTGTTTTTTTAATATAAAGTTGGTTAAAGTTTACAAAGTTTAACTTCAGATAAATCTTATATGCAGAGTAAAAAAAGACAGGAGGGCGTAGTTGATTAGATCGATGCAAAAAAACATGGTTTCTGTCGTCCCGTGGTGAGTACAATTGTTTCGTGAATTATCTTTGGTCAATAAATTTCATCTTCGTTAGTGAATGAGACAACAAAGATTTTGCCTTTGAAATTTTTCAGCTGACGGCTAAAACTGAAAAAAAAAACTAAAACCCTCTCTGATTCGCAAAAATCTTAGAACGTGGAATTGGAAAATTGTACTGTAGTGGCATGCCGACTTAAATAGCATATATAGTGTGCGATGTCATAGGAAAAACAAAGAATTTCTAACATGAGGTAGGAGTGGATACTGGATTTCCTATGAAATGTAATACACATAATTCCTTAGGAAAAAATTACTTATAGATTCAATCCTACAAATCAAACAACCAATGTAGGAAATATTTCTAAGGATTCTAACGATCAAAAAATATTATAGAATTCATTTGACTCAAAAGAGCCCAAAGGCAGAAAGAACATCTTCTCCACTCCCCCGCCACCGCTTTCACATCTTGCTTTCTCGTCAATTTGTTGTGGGATTTGGAAAATCATACGCAACCTGGAATTTAGATGCTATCCCCATGGCGGTGACCCCGTTTCTTGCATCATTATCTTGCGATTGCGCACTCGAGGCTTGTTTCGCACACAAATGATTTCTCGAGTTTGAAGATGTCGTTTCATATGTAGGCCAAGTCAAACTCTCCATTGATTTGATGGGCTAACCTTCCGCCTTGGTTGTCTAAAAATGTTGCCAATCTATCAGGTAGTTAAATATGCTGGTCGCAAACCATTTAGCCATGTAACTATAGTGCCATTGTGTGAAAGAGAAACATGTCATTTTAAATGTTCTTGAGTTTTAATATGTCGTTTAATATGTAGGCTGTGAGTCAAATTTTCCACTGCTACATCTACTCTAAAATGTTGCCAATTTGTTGGCTAGTCAACTTCTGCCCAAAGACAATCTAGACATTTACTCCATCATTTTCTTTTATTTTCTTCGATCCCCTCCTCCTTTCCGAGCCCATTCTCTAAATTTTTGAGCCTATTCTCCTACCGTGGCGATCCCGAAGTCGTGGTGCTCCGCGCTGGCAGGCAGTGGCGGAGAGAGTTCATCCTCCGGTGGATCTTAGCGCCGCCGCCAATGCTCCCCGGGCCCCTCGGTGTCCATGGTGGCCGACTCCTCCGTCAAGGAGGATACCGTCCTCTCGTCCTCCGAAGAGGAGGACCAGAAGCCGCCGGATCAGCGGCCACCCTTCTCGCGGAGGCGGCTCTGACGGACGACTTCCTTCTTCCGTCAAATGGGCCTGTCACTATCATGGTCGGCGTGGGTCAAGGAGGAGCCACCGTCCCCGTCGCGCTACCTCATCAAGCCGGAGGCGGCCTCCGCACACCGCGGGACAAGTAGGAGCCCCCCGGCGCGCAGCAACGTCAAGGATAAGCCCGCCCCATCACAGCCGCCGCCACCGCGCAC
>NC_041391.1:140184593-140188278 GCF_002162155.2 Triticum dicoccoides
ACTGCCGCCAAACTGTCAAGGAGGAGCTGCCGCCAGAGATAAGGAAGGCGCGCGACTGCGTCCTCCATTACCTCGGTGTCACGGCCAATATGCGACCCTATCCAAGAGGAACTCGAAGGTCCCACCAAGGATAGACCCGCATATTGAAACGCTTTTGCAAGGTGGATATCATTACATCAACAATACATAATAGATGGGGATATATACAAGAGGCAAACAATGCCACATGAATACATCAATACATCAACTTACATAAGAGCATCATCCGACTACGGATGAAACACAAACAGAAACTCAAACAACATCCACCCTGCTTGCCCAGGCTGCCGACCTGGAACCTATCCCCTGATCGAAGAAGAAGCAGAAGAAGAACTCCAAAACAAGTAAACATCACTCTCGCGTCATGATCATCATATAACCTGTACCTGCGACTGGTGTTGTAGTAATCTGTGAGCCACGGGGACTCAGCAATCCCATTACCATGGGTATCAAGACTAGCAAAACTTAATGTGAAAGGAAGGGGTAAACTGGTGAGGTTGCAGCAGCACTAAGCATATATGGTGGCTAATATACGCAAATAAGAGCAAGAAGAGAGCAAACGAAACGGTCGTGAAGCTAGCAATGATCAAGAGGTGATCCTGAACTCCTACTTATGTCAAACATAACCCAAAAACCGTGTTCACTTCCCGGACTCCGCCGAAAAGAGACCCTCACGGCTACACACGCAGTTGATGCGTTTTAATTCGGATCTGGTGTCAATTTATCTACAACCGGACATTAACAAATTCCCATCTGCCACATAACCGCGGGCACGGCTCTCGAAAGTTTATACCCTGCAGGGGTGTCCCAACTTAGCCCATCACAAGCTCTCACGGTTAAGGAAGGATATTCCTTCTCCCAGGAAGACCCGGTCAGTCTCGGAATCCCGGTTTACAAGACATTTCGACGATGGTAAAACAAAACCAGCAAAGCCGCCCGATGCGCCGACAATCCCGATAGGAGCTGCACATATCTCGTTCTCAGGGCAACACCGGATAAGTCAAGCTACGAGTAAAACCAGACCTCGAGTTTCCCCGAGGGGGGCCCGCAGGCTGCTCGGTTCGGACCAGCACTTAGAGAAGCACTAGCCCGAGGGGGGGCTAAAATAAAGATGACCCTTGGGTTAATTAGTCCCAAGGGAAAAGTAGGTGGGGGTGAGGCAAATGGTAAACCAAGGTTGGGCCTTGCTGGAGGAGTTTTATTCAAAGCGAACTGTCAAGGGGATCCCATAAATCACCCAACCGCATTAGGAACACAAAATCAGGGAACATAACACCGGTATGACGGAAACTAGGGCGGCAAGAGTGGAACAAAACACCAGGCATAAGGCCGAGCCTTCCAACCTTTACCAAATATATAGATGCATTAATAATATAAGAGATATTATGATATCCCAACATAATCCTGTCCACCATGGAGCAATCTTAAACTTCACCTGCAACTAACAACGCTATAAGATGAGCTGAGCAAAGCGGTAACATAGCCAAACAACGGTTTGCTAGGAAGGGTGTCAAAGATTAGAGGTTCATGGCAATTGGGTGGCTTGAAGAGCAAGTGATAGTAAGCGCAGCAAAGCGATAGAACAAAGCAACTAGCATAGAAATGATAGTAATGAGATCCAAGGTGACGGTCATCTTGCCTGAAATCCCAGTAGGAAGAAGAACGAGTCCATGAAGAAGACGAACGGATGAAGCCGAACCAAGGGTAGATGAACGAATCCTCACGATCGTAACGAAACGGGAACTATCGAGAAGAAGCACACAACATAGTAAACACACCACACATATACATGACATGATGCACAACCAAGCATGATGCAAGACAAGACTACATGAAGCTACTCATCACAAGAGATGATGCATACAAGAACAACACATCAAAGCAAGTTTAAATGAGGTCGGAAACAACATATAACAATTCCGGTAAGTCCTCATATGCAAATTTATAAATTGGTCCAGAACTGAATAAACCTTATGTTCAAGTTGTCAAACAGCAAGTTAAAATGCACCAAGATGATCTACACGAAATTCTAGGCAAGTTTCATATAAAGTTCATTTAGTTCGGAGCTACGGCCTAGAAGATATGAGCAAAACAAGTTAAACATGGCATTGATGCAAAATGCATCCAAACATCAAGCAAACACCTCAAAACAAGGATGCAACATGATAATCTGTGACTACATGCAATTCTAAGCAAGTTTCATATAGGGCACACTCAAAACGGAGCAACAGTGCAACATACACTCTATACAAGTTTACGAGGACAAGCTGTCCAAAACAGCAACTAGGCATCTAGCAAGCATCAAAACCATATGCTACAGCATCTCAACATAAGAACAAAAAGCATGGGCATGAAGTACATGTAAAGCATGACAAAACATGAACACTGAGCTATCTCCAGAAATCAATAGAACATGCTCAAAAGGACATGGCAATATTGCAAATAATAACAGTTTCAGTCATTAGCAGAAATAACATCAGGTTACAATGTTTAGAGCTATCAAACGACATGCTAAATGAATTTATCGTGGCAAAAAAAGGAATGACATGATAGTACTAATGACAAAGAACAATACTCACTTACTGAAGTTATTCCAAAGATCAACAGAAAAGACGGTAGGATCCATGCAAATATGGCAAATGATATGACAGATTCAGGCATGGCAGGAACAACGATAAGTAGGCATTTTGGTGAGCTTGTATCACTCACCACAGAGGAATACATAGCATGAAAAGGTAACCAACAGTAAGAATACATGTTTGTTATGCTAAGCATGGCAAGATCAAGTTCATAGGGTGCATGGATCACTAGCAAAGCTCATGAAAAAACTGAACTTAATGTTAACAGGCTGACAGCAACAATATTTAGCAATTTGAGAGCAAGATTAAAACAATCTACAGCAGGCTATAAATGCAACCAGGAGCATGAATAGATATAGCATGACATGTATAACAAATCATCCTTAGTGAACATCTCCATATTATGCATTGAATGACTTGTAGCAGCAGATTTACATAGCATCATAATATAGCAGATTCAGACTAGCAAAACAGCAACAGTAAGTACCCTACTTCACGAGCGCGATGCACTCACTACAAAACTAACAAAAATACATGGATTGCACAACTGTAAAGATGACATGATGTAGCACAAAACACGTGTAGACATCAAGCTTATAGGATGCACACACAAAATGCAATGAAAAAGACAAATCATCAAGTAATAACAGTTTCAGCAGGTTAACAGCAACATGCACTCTTGCAACGATGAGTAGGGCATCAAGATGGACACAAATAAACATGGCACAATGGAATGAAATGAAGAGCACCTCATGATGAACATTTTGGTATATCATGCACGCAAAACGGAGCAGTATGCAGGTAGATATGGCATGATGAACATAGGCACATAATGATAGAATTTCAGGACTTGGTGATGAAAACAACCTCTGGGGGGAAAAGTCAACGCCGGCGGAGTGGATCGAGTCGCGGAGCTGGTCGCGGATCGGGCCGGGGCGAAGTGGATCGGGCGTGGGCGACGGGGTGGATCCGGTCTGGGTGACCGGATCTGGCCGGAGGGAGGCCGGCGGCGAGGGACGGGCATGGCGGCGCCGGCGAGGTGGCGGGGCCACGCCGGCGGCGGGTTC
>NC_041391.1:140188503-140195072 GCF_002162155.2 Triticum dicoccoides
GGCCCGGCGGCGCGGAGGAGAGAGAGAGGCCGGCGGGGACACGTGGCGGCTTCGGATTGGCCCAGGAGCAGCGGCGGACGCGTCCGGCGGCGGGTGGATGTGTCCGGCGGTGAGGACGAGGCTTCATCTAGGGTTTGATCCGCGAAAATGGATGGGGAGGGCGTTTATATAGGTAGAGGGAGCTAGGAGAGTCGAAATGATGAGCGGTTTTTGCCCGTATGATCGTGATCGAACGACCGAGAGCATGGAGGGGGTTTGGATGGGTTATTGGGCCACTTTGGAGGGGTGTTGGTCTGCACACAAAAGAGGCCTTTGCGGTTACCCGGTTAACCGTTGGAGTATCAAACGGACTCCAAATGGCACGAAACTTGACAGGCGGTCTACCGGTGGCGTACCAAGGCCATTTGGCAAATCACGGTCCATTCCGAGAATGTTTAACACCCGCTCACAACAAGAGACAAAAGGGAGACGCTAGAGGACATAGGAGTGTCGGATTGCAAAACGGACAACGGGGAAAATGCTCGGATGCAAGAGACGAACATGTATGCAAAATGAGATGCACATGATGACATGGCAAAATACAACACGCAAGTAAAAGACACGGCAACTACGGCGAATAACTGGAGGACACCTGACGCATCGAATCCGGGGCGTTACAACTCTCCTCCACTAACAAGAGATCTCGTCCCGAGATCTTAGGACCGAGACGGGGGGAGAATGAGGTGAAATAAGAACAAAAGAGAGAGGATGAACAAAGTCAGAGCACTCGGGTAGAAAGAGAAAAGGCGAATATGACAAGAATCAAAAGCTCATGGAAACAAGATAGACTCTGAAACCACTCCAGTTAGACAAGGCAGAAAAGAATAAGCACGAAAGAATTTGGACAGCACTCCGGCTGAAACATGGAGGAATAGAACACGAGCTTGAGAGGATGGAATGATACTTGATGAAGACATGACACAAAACCTTCGGAAAGAATGGAAAGAGTTGAATAAAAAGAACGGAGAAGAAAATGACAACTTGTGCCACAAACGAAATTGAAAGCATCTTTAGAAGGAAGGTTTAAACGGGGTTGTTGAGAAAATCAATAACGAAAAGAATAAGCTTGTTGTGGTCTTATGGTAACATCTCAAGATCATAAGGTGATAATCAGCCACAAACGGAAATGTTTGGATAGCTGAGAAGAACGAAGAAATGCAAAACTCCACTTCAAAAGAATATGGAGAATTAATTACACTTTGAAAAGCAAGAAGGAAAGATACTTAAGCTCCTTCGATAAGAATCTTGATGAACACTTGAAGAATGAATTAAATCATGAAGAACCACCATGAAGAACTCCGGTGACAAAAAGATGATGAGATAGAATGAAGGATGAAAAAATAAGATTAAAGCTTGCGGTGATTTAGATGGAAGGATCCGACGAAATGGCCGAGGAAATTTGAACTCCGAAAAAGAAAAGATGAAAATACTTAGAACTAGAATTTATTCACCAAGAACAAACTCCGAAAAAAAGGATTAATCACTTGGACGAAATAAGAATAAGATTTATTGTATGCTTATCCTTCATCAAATTTAATTAATGAAAAACGAATTTTGCATTCAACTTATTCTTGTTGAAAAGGATTAAGGGGGGGGGGGATATATCGCAAAACTTGAGAAAGTCTTCATGAACCACCGATAGGATTGAAAAGAACGAAAGGATTAATATGATGACAAAGGAAAAAGAATCTGAATGAACCACCGTAAGAATTCGAAAATGACTGATGAAAGAGAAAGAATCACCAGGAAGAATTAGCAGAACAAATATGCTAGAGGGGATTTAGATGCAAAAGAACAAAGAGATCATGAGCTGATTAAAGAACACTTGAACGAAGCACCAGAATAATTGGATAACGGTAGCTAAAATGTGAGGACAAAGAATTCTTCTGGAATGATGGCCTCCGGTGAAAGAAACGGGAAAACAACTTCTGACATACTCCGGATGGGTAAGAAAAGGAATATCTGACAAATGGAATAATTCAATAGGATAACAAGAAGTTGGAACCCCGAATCTTCAAGAGAACGAGCAAGATTTAGAGGAAACCCTCTTCTTCGGTCTTCAAATGACGACGAGAAACACCACCAAAATTACTGAGATACTTCGGAAGAATGAAAAGCGAAGAGGTTGAGCCAACAATGAAATGATTTGAAATCAGTCTTGCAAAAGGCATGTGACTGATGAAATTCATTCTTACGTCAAACTCGAAAAGAATTAGGAATGGCTCCGGAATAATTAGAAGAGTCAGGTAAGATCCTGGGAAAAGACCTGTGGGTTAGGGCCCACTAAAAGAAAACACCGTTGGAAAGGGATTGTTGAATGAGAAATGATGCACCGGAACGATTGAAGGATTTTGAATGATGTGACAACCTCGAATTAAACGGATGCAACCATGAATCTTCTGAGATGTCTTCAACACTCCGGGATTATAGAATGGCGAGAGGCGAGCGAGCAAGGGAAATATTTGAGCTGAGGGAAAGAATACAATCGACAATGAAAAAATTTAATTTGGATCCACCGGAAAGAAAATGCGATGAACAATGATTAATTAGACGAGACTTCACCGGTTGGGACAATTGAGGAAAGACTGAAGATACTCCGCACGAATGATATTTATGCTCGAGAGAGAGTCAGACTCCAGGGAGAAAAAGGGGTGGGACGGCGGGAAAACAAAGGCAACTTGGAAGGGGGAACCGACAAAATATCTTGAATAGAAAACACTGGTTGAAATCATTGAGGAGAGAAAGCAAAGACTTCACACGAGTAGGAAGGATACTCGATTACGGACTCTGGCTCCGAGAAGAAAAGGGTGGGCGGGTGGGAAAAGAAAACAACTGAGGATTGAACTTGAAAAAACAAAGACGGTCGAATCACTTTGACGAGAAATGCACCGGATGCAAAGAGCTGAGGAACAACGATCAGAAAACCAACTGCGTGATCCTAAATAAAAATTTGAAGGGGAAGAGTAGTAATTCAAAACACCTACGTCAAGATTCCTCACCATAGGGACGAAGGGGCTGAGGAGTAAAAAGAATTCCTACTCTCCGATATAACTAGACTGCAAAAATAGTTTTCTTCTAGACTCAACAATGGCCAAACTACACGATCAATCAAGGGGGCTCCTAAGGTCGGTTGAGGCTCTGATACCAACTTGTCACGCCCAATATGCGACCCTATCCAAGAGGAACTCGAAGGTCCCACCAAGGATAGACCCGCATATTGAAACGTTTTTGCAAGGTGGATATCATTACATCAACAATACATAATAGATGGGGATACATACAAGAGACAAACAATGCCACACGAATACATCAATACATCAACTTACATAAGAGCATCATCCGACTACGGATGAAACACAAACAGAAACTCAAACAACATCCACCCTGCTAGCCCAGGCTGCCGACCTGGAACCTATCCCCTGATCGAAGAAGAAGCAGAAGAAGAACTCCAAAACAAGTAAACATCACTCTCGCGTTATGATCATCACATAACCTATACCTGCGACTGGTGTTGTAGTAATCTGTGAGCCATGAGGACTCAGCAATCCCATTACCATGGGTATCAAGACTAGCAAAACTTAATGTGAAAGGAAGGGGAAGTGGTGAGGTTGCAGCAGCGACTAAGCATATATGGTGGCTAATATACGTAAATAAGAGCGAGAAGAGAGCAAACGGAACGGTCGTGAAGCTAGCAATGATCAAGAGGTGATCCTGAACCCCTACTTACGTCAAACATAACCCAAAAACCGTGTTCACTTCCCGGACTCCGCCGAAAAGAGACCCTCACGGCTACACACGTAGTTGATGCGTTTTAATTTGGATCTGGTGTCAAGTTATCTACAACCGGACATTAACAAATTCCCATCTGCCACATAACCGCGGGCATGGCTCTCGAAAGTTTATACCCTGCAGGGGTGTCCCAACTTAGCCCATCACAAGCTCTCACGGTTAACGAAGGATATTCCTTCTCCCAGGAAGACCCGGTCAGTCTCGGAATCCCGGTTTACAAGACATTTCGACGATGGTAAAACAAAACCAGCAAAGCCGCCCGATGCACCGACAATCCCGATAGGAGCTGCACATATCTCGTTCTTAGGACAACACCGGATAAGTCAAGCTACGAGTAAAACCAGACTCGAGTTTCCCCGAGGGGGCCCCGCAGGCTGCTCGGTTCGGACCAACACTTAGAGAAGCACTGGCCCGAGGGGGTCTAAAATAAAGATGACCCTTGGGTTAATTACTCCCAAGGGAAAAGTAGGTGGTGGTGAGGCAAATGGTAAACCAAGGTTGGGCCTTGCTGGAGGAGTTTTATTCAAAGCAAACTGTCAAGGGGGTCCCATAAATCACCCAACCGCGTTAGGAACACAAAATCCGGGAACATAACACCGGTATGACGGAAACTAGGGCGGCAAGAGTGGAACAAAACACCAGGAATAAGGCCGACCCTTCCAACCTTTACCAAGTATACAGATGCATTAACAATATAAGAGATATTATGATATCCCAACATAATCCTGTCCACCATGGAGCAATCTTCAACTTCACCTGCAACTAACAACGCTATAAGATGGGCTGAGCAAAGTGGTAACATAGCCAAACAACGGTTTGCTAGGAAGGGTGTCAAAGGTTAGAGGTTCATGGCAATTGGGTGGCTTGAAGAGCAAGTGATAGTAAGCGCAGCAAAGCGATAGAACGAAGCAACTAGCATAGCAATGATAGTAATGAGATCCAAGGTGACGGTCATCTTGCCTGAAATCCCGGTAGGAAGAAGAACGAGTCCATGAAGAAGACGAACGGATGAAGCCGAACCAAGCGTAGACGAACGAATCCTCACGATCGCAACAAAACAGGAACTATCGAGAAGAAGCACACAACATAGTAAACACACCACACATATACATGACATGATGCACAACCAAGCATGATGCAAGACAAGACTACATGAAGCTACTCATCGCAAGAGATGATGCATACAAGAACAACACATCAAAGCAAGTTTAAATGAGGCCGGAAACAACATATAACAATTCCGGTAAGTCCTCATATGCAAGTTTATAAATTGGTCCAGAACTGCATAAACCCTATGTTCAAGTTGTTAAACAGCAAGTTAAAATGCACCAAGATGATCTACACGAAATTCTAGGCAAGTTTCATATAAAGTTCATTTAGTTCGGAGCTACGGCCTAGAAGATATGAGCAAAACAAGTTAAACATGGCATTGATGCAAAATGCATCCAAACATCAAGCAAACACCTCAAAATAAGGATGCAACATGATAATCTGTGACTACATGCAATTCTAAGCAAGTTTCATATAGGGCACACTCAAAACGGAGCAACGGTGCAACATACACTCTATACAAGTTTAAGAGGACAAGCTGTCAAAAACAGCCGCTAGGCATCTAGCAAGCATCAAAACCATATGCTACAACATCTCAACATAAGAACAAAAAGCATGGGCATGAAGTACAGGTAAAGGATGACAAAACATGAACATTGAGATATCTCCAGAAATCAATAGAACATGCTCAAAAGGACATGGCAATGTTGCAAATAATAACAGTTTCAGTCATTAGCAGAAATAATATCAGGTTGCAATGTTTAGAGCAATCAAACGACATGCTACATGAACTTATCATGGCAAAAAAAGGCATGGCTTGATAGTACTAATGACAAAGAACAATACTCACTTACTGAACTTATTTCAAAGATCAACAGAAAAGACGGTAGGATCCATGCAAACATGCCAAATGATATGACAGATTCAGGCATGGCAGGAACAACGATAAGTAGGCATGTTGGTGAGCTGTACCACTCACCATAGAGCAATACATGGCATTACAAGGTAACCAAAAGTAACAATACATGTTTTTGATGCTAAGCATGGCAAGAGAAAGTTCATAGGGTGCATGGATCACTAGCAAAGCTCATGGAAAAACTGAACTTAATGTTAACAGGTCGACAGCAACATTATTTAGCAATTTGAGAGCAAGATTACAACAAGTTACAACAGGCTATAAATGAAACCAGGAGCTTGAATAGATAGAGCATGACATGTATAACAAACCATCCTTAGTGAGCATCTCCATATTATGCATCGAATAACTTGTAGCAGAAGGTTTACATAACATCATGATATAGCAGATTCAGACTAGCAAAACAGCAACAGCAAGTACCCTACTTCACGAGCTCGATGCACTCACTACGAGACTCACAAAAATACATGGATTGCACCAATGTAAAGATGACATGATGTAGCACAAAACACATGTAGACATCAAGCTCATAGGATGCACACACAAAATACAATGAAAAAGAAAAATTATCAAGTAATAACAGTTTCAGCAGGTTAACAACAACATGCATTCTTGCAACGATGATTAGGGCATTAAGATGGACTCAAACAAACATGGCACCATGAAATGAAATGAAGAGCACCTCATGATGAACATTTTGATATATCATGCATGCAAAATGGAGCAGTATGCAGGTAGATATGGCATGATGAACATAGGCACATAATGATAGAAT
>NC_041391.1:140195743-140210712 GCF_002162155.2 Triticum dicoccoides
GGCGCGGGCGCAGAGCGCTCGCAGGAGGAGGCGGCGGCGGAGATCCGGGGCGACACCGGCGGCGGGTGGCGACCGGAGGACGGCGGCGGAGATCCGGGGCGACGCGCAGGAGGGCGCAGGTCACGGCGGCGGGGCGCTCGGGCCCGAGGCAGCCCGGGGCGGGCCGGCCGTGGGCTCCGCGGGCCCTGCGGCGCGAAGGAGAGAGAGAGGCCGGCAGGGACACGTGGCGGCTTCGGATTGGCCCAGGAGCGGCGGCGGACGCGTCCGGTGATGGGTGGACGTGTCCAGCGGTGAGGAGGAGGTTTCATCTAGGGTTTGATCCGCGAAAATGGAGGGGGAGGGCGTTTATATAGGTAGAGGGAGTTAGGAGAGTCCAAATGAGGAGCGGTTTTCGCCCACATGATCGTGATCGAACGACCGAGAGCATGGAGGGGGTTTGGATGGGTTATTGGGCCACTTTGGAGGGGTGTTGGGCTGCACACAAAAAAGGCCTTTGCGGTTACCCGGTTAACCGTTGGAGTAACAAACGGACTCCATATGGCACAAAACTTGACAGGCGGTCTACCGGTGACGTACCAAGGCCGCTTGGCAAATCACGGTCCATTTCGAAAATGTTTAACACCCGCTCACAATAGGAGACAAAAGGGAGACGCTGGAGGACATAGGAGTGTCGGATTACAAAACAGACAACGGGAAAAATGCTCGGATGCAAGAGACGAACATGTATGAAAAATGAGATGCACATGATGATATGGCAAAATACAACACGCAAGCAAAAGACACGGCAACTACGGCGAATAACTGGAGGACACCTGACGCATCGAATCCGGGGCGTTATACTCAGAGACTGCGGTGTCGGCGGTCTCTCGGGCTCGAGGGTCGTCATCTCCCAGGAGTGCGCGACACGGCAGCGGGCACGGTATGACGAGCACAATGTCCCCTGCCGCTCCTCGTTAGCCAAGGCCGTCGTGACGCCGAAATGGGTCCGCAACGATTCGGACCTCGCCGTTGCGTGGACCCTTGACAGCTCCGTCACCATCACTGAGACGGACGCCACACGCTGTCGTGCCTTGGCAGTGAGATCGCAAAGTACAATGAGGAGTGGTCTCTTAACAAGACCTCCGTCTGCGCCATCGAGGGCAGGGGCGCCGCCATGGCTCCGGCGGTGCCGTCGACAGTGGTCGCGGCGGCACTCTGCACCGCGTAGCAGGAGGCCGAGCGGCTACGCCACGAGCGGGAGGCAGCCACCAGACAAAGGTTGTCGCGGCACTCTGGTGCCCTTCCAAGGAACGATGATGATGATGAATGCGGTGCGGCAGGACAGGGCGGCCACACGTATAATGTGATCGTCCGCTATAGCATTGGAGATGCACTTAGCACATGCAACAAAGCCATGGTATTGATCCTGTGGGTGCGGAGCACGCCGCACGGCCCGACGGACGGACGGAGAGGGACCCTTCCGCGGGACGACGGAGACGCGACGGTCACCCGACAGCGACGCTACGGCACCCACCTGCAGTTTCTTCCTTTCATCTTGTCTGAGTGGCGGCCGGGAACTTGTACCAGCTATGTGCATATACATGCATATATACGAGTAGTCGCCGGCCCGTTCGTGGTGGAAGCGGCCACACACAGTTCGTTATGCACGTAATGCGGTTCGCTCGATTGGCACGTGCTACCTACCGACGTGTGCAGTACGTGCGCAGTAGAGACTCGATCGAGGTGGCCAGATGGGACAGCATGCAATGCAAGTTGGCTGCACAGGCATGTGGCGTTCAACCGATCTTGCAAAAGAAAAACAGAGCAAATGGACGTTAGGCCAACTCCACCGCACGACCCCAAATTGTCCGGACCTGTCCGTTTGGGTCTAAACGGACAAATGAAGCGGCCCAACACGCAACCCCATCCGCAAAAAACGTCCGTTTCTGGTTTGGTTTGCCCCGTCCCGAGCGCAAATTTGGTTCCGCTTTGCGGTCGAGCGGACAGTGAACGGACGTTTTCTGCGTGGTCCTCGTCCGCCCCTGTCTCTTTGCATGTGAGGGCTGGTCCACTAGTCATTGAAACAAAGGGGCCCACCAACCCACCCACCCATCCCCTTCTCTCTCCTCCTTTTCTCTGTTCTTCCCCACGGAGCCGACCCACGCGACCCCGGCAGCCGCGACTGGCCGACGTCCTGCGCCATCCTAGACTCCGGCGGTTTCCTACCTTCACGCGATGGCGGCGACCTCCCTGCTCGGCGCGCAGACGGGGACGCAGGCAGGCTCGCAAGCAGGGCCGCGGCGAGGGAACGCATGCAGGGCCGCGTCAGGCATGCACGGCGCGCGAGAGCAGGCGAGGCCGAGGCGCGGTTGGACGAGCAAGGGCGCGCTTGCTGGTGAGCGCATGCGGTGGGCGCGGCGGGGAAGGCCGGGGCGCGTCGGAAGGCCGAGGTGAGCGCGCGGCAGGGTGAGGCGGGGTGCGTGCAGGTGAGCGCGGGCATGCACAGTTCGAGCCCGGGAACTGTTGGAAATATGCCCTAGAGGCAATAATAAAAGGGTTATTATTATATTTCCTTGTTCATGATAATTGTCTTTTATTCATGCTATAACTGTATTATCCGAAAATCGTAATACACGTGTGAATACATAGACCATAACATGTCCCTAGTGAGCCTCTAGTTGACTAGCTCGTTGGTCAACAGATAGTCATGGTTTCCTGACTATGGACATTAGATGTCATTGATAACGGGATCACATCATTAGGAGAATGATGTGATGGACAAGACCCAATCCTAAGCATAACACAAGATCGTGTAGTTCGTTTTGCTAGAGCTTTTTCAATGTCAAGTATCTCTTCCTTAGACCATGAGATCGTGTAACTCCCGGATACCGTAAGAGTGCTTTGGGTGTACCAAACGTCACAACGTAACTGGGTGACTATAAAGGTGCACTACAGGTATCTCCGAAAGTGTCTGTTGGATTGACACGGATTGAGACTGGGATTTGTCACTCCGTATGACGGAGAGGTATCTCTGGGCCCACTCGGTAATGCATCATCATAATGAGCTCAAAGTGACCAAGTGTTTGGTCACGGGATCATGCATTACGGTACGAGTAAAGTGACTTGCCGGTAACGAGACTGAACGAGGTATTGGGATACCGACGATCGAGTCTCGGGCATGTAACGTACCGATTGACAAAGGGAATTGTATACGGGGTTGTTCGAATCCTCGACATCGTGGTTCATCCGATGAGATCATCGAGGAGCATGTGGGAGCCAACATGGGTATCCAGATCCCGCTGTTGGTTATTGCCCGAGAGCCGTCTCGGTCATGTCTACGTGTCTCCCGAACCCGTAGGGTCTACACACTTAAGGTTCGGTGACGCTAGGGTTGTATGAATATGAGTATGCAGTATACCGAATGTTGTTCGGAGTCCCGGATGAGATCCCGGACGTCACAGGAGTTCCGAAATGGTCCGAGGTGAAGAATTATATATAGGAAGTGATATTTCGGCCATCGGGAAAATTTCGGGGTCACCCGGTATTGTACGCCGAAAGGGTCCCGGGGGTCCACCGGGTGGGGCCACCCATCCCGGAGGCCCCCAAGGGCTGAAGTAGGGAGGGTAACCAGCCCATAGTGGGCTGGTGCGCCCCCCTTGGCCCACCCCCTGCGCCTAGGGTTGAAACCCTAGGGTGGGGGGGCGCCCCACTTGCCTTGGGGGGTACTCCACCCCCCTTGGCCGCCGCCCCCTTTGGAGATTGGATCTCCCAGGGCCGGCGCCCCCCCTTGGGGGCCTATATAAAGGGGGGGAGGGGCAGCCGCACCCTGAAGTTCTGGCGCCTCCCTCCCCCTGCTACACCTCTTCCTCCTCCGTCACGTGCTTGGCGAAGCCCTGCCGGAGTGCTGCTGTTCCACCACCACCACGCCGTTGTGCTGCTGCTGGAGCCATCATCATTAACCTCTCCTTCCCCCTTGCTGGATCAAGAAGGAGGAGACGTCATCCGCTCTGTACGTGTGTTGAACGCGGAGGTGTCGTCCGTTCGGCGCTAGGATCTCCGGTGATAGGATCACGACGAGAACGACTACTTCAACCCCGTTCTTTTGAACGCTTCCGCTCGCGATCTACAAAGTGGTATGTAGATGCATCTCCCATGACTCGTTGCTTAGATGAACTCATAGATGGATCTTGGTGAAACCGTAGGAAAAATTTTAATTTTCCGCAACGTTCGCTAACAGGAACACGGCGCTCGCGGGCGACGACTGCTGCTGCTGCGGTGTTTGAGCGCAAGCGGGCGCGGCGAGCTCTGCAGCGGCGACGGACAGGCGCGCGAGTGGGCGCGGCGGCTAGGCTCGGCGGCGAGCGGCAAGGCGCAGCGTGCGCGCATGCCCTGGCAGCGCGTGCTAGCTAGCTAGCTGCGGCGTGCGCGGGTGCGCTAGCTAGCTAGCTAGCTGTGGCGTGCGCGGATGCTGCAGCCCCGGCGTGGCGAGCGGCACGGCCGCGGGAGCTACATGCAGGGCCTGGGCGAGGACGAAACGGGGAGGTCACGCGAGCTCGCTTGGAGGGCGCGGGGCGGGCGGGACGGCGGGAAGGCGTGGGCGAGCTTGACGGCGGCGGCTGCACCGGCGGGCCGAGAGTGCGAGCTCGCCGGCGCGCGAGGCGCAGGCGTGTGCGCGCGGTCGAGGCGGACATTTTGGGGCGGTCAGTCGCGTTGGGCGCCTCCAACTGAAGCCGGACACATATGTCCATTTTGCTACTCATCGTCGCCCCAAACGGATGAAATCCGGACAAAGCGGACGTCCGTTTGGGATCGTGCGGTGGAGTTAGCCTTATAATACGCACCCTTTTTCATCCGCTTCCGTGGCTGGGAAGTGAACCGAATTTGGTGGCTGGCTGGCTGGTTTCGTGGCAGGTGGTCGGTACACGCAGCTTGACTAGCGGCGAAGCACATCGTCTAGTCGCGGGCACGTACATCCGTCGGGTTGAGATCCTGTGCAGTACCGTATGATGCTGTAGTGTCGATGACATGTGGGGCCAGGTCCCACATGACAGTGACTGTACAGCACCGTACAGTACTGCAGAGGATCCTAACCCACATCCATCGTACTAGTACTGTTGTTCGCATGACAGGTCGCTGTTTGGCGCGGCCGTCTCACCGAAATACAGTAGCAGACTAGCAGTAGAGGTTTAGAACCGCTTGTGTTTGTGTACGTATGCAGGTGTCTCTCTCCGTACGTATGTCGACACTCCAACCGCTGCTAATTTATGTACGTACGGGCAGAAGTGAGTGTGACTTCCCCCGCAAAAAAAAAAGTGAGTGTGACTTACCTCGCAAAAAAAAGTGAGTGTGACTCGGAAGCAAAGCAACGGCCGTGCGTGCCTGCCCGGTGCTCTGTCTATCAAGACTTTCTTTTATTCATCCTTTAAATCTAACAAGGTTAAGGCATTTCATTTAATACCGTGAACCAGGGTAATTCGAAGCCGCTTTGAGTCCGGAATGATTGGGAGCAAGGCGCCAAACAAGGTGACGAGATGCCTGGTCCCCGATCATCAGCTCTCTTTCGCGTGCCCCGTATATCCAGCCACATGTTATGGTGTTAAACCACCCGAGCCCCCAATTATTTTCCATTTATTCCTGCACATGGACATTAGCGTTTGTCCTATAGGAAGAGACACAGAAGTACACGCCGTCACCAAAACGAAAAGGAAAAGGGGAGGCAGTGCGACCCGGCCGCCGGTCCTGGCTTCTTGCCAAACCGAACAAGCAAGATAGTACTAGTGCTTGCCAAACCGTAACCTAATCTCCCGCTGCGGGGCCCGGCCGGCGACGGCCAGGAAACAATCAACGGCCTAGGACTAGGACAAGGGTAGTTGATTAGATGAAGCCGAAAAAATAGTACTCCCTCAGTCTCATAATATAAGAAGATTTTTCACACTATATTAATGTAAAAAACGTTTTTATTTTAAAACAGAGGAAGTACGAACTAAGATTGTTATGTTTCTCAATAAATTTCATCCTCGCTAATGAATGAAACAACTAAGATTCTTTTTAACTGACTGCCAAGACTAAAAAAAACTAGGGTCGCGCTAACTGCCACACGTGTGGCACGAAGGGAGACGCATCACACGTCTCTAATGTAAACGGATTGCCACGTCATCGCATGCATGCATGCAGGAATCTTTTTGGATTTTCAATTTTTAAAATGTTTTATCTCTTAAACAAAAAATCCGATTAAAAATTCGTTTTCACCATTAAATCCCTCGCGACGAGATCCTCGAAACTAGATCCCATGTTGATATATTTTGATGAAATTTTTTTTGGATTAAAAATTGCCATGTCTATTGTATATGAATTGTCATGATGTTTACATTGAAGTTGCCATGATATGTTTCAGCTATTTTCTTCTACATTTAAAAGTAAATTTTGACATTTATAAAACAGGGAATTAAGAAACTAGACTTGTCATGAACCATAAACAAAAATTGCCATGATACATGCACGTAAAATTGCCATGGTTCATACACAAAATAATTTTCATGGTCAAAGTATTGGAGTTGCCATCATCAAAATACTAAAATTGCCATGATCTACAAACTAAAATTGCCACATGGCAACTTTAGTTTAAGCACTATGGCAACTGCAGTGTAAACATCGTGGCAACTTCTGGCAAAAAAAAATTCGTTGAAACATATCAACATGGGGTCTAGTTTTGATGATCTCGTCGAGACGGATTTAATGGTGAAAACGGATTTTTAGTTCGCTTTTTTATTTAGGAGATACAACATTTTTAAGACGAAAACCAAAAAAAATTCTGCTGATGTCATCTATTCATACGTGGCAAAATAAGTAATGATGGAGGCGTGTGGGCGATGTGCAAACGCCCACACGTGAGGGCGTTAACATTTCCGAAAAACTAAGGCTCGGAGGAATTCGAAAATTGTAGTGGGATGCCCACTTGTTTCTTTTCACAATAAACTTTTGATTTATTCATCTTAATCACGGCGGTACAACGAACATCATAAATAATAAAAATTCTATGTAGATCCGTAGACTACCTAGCGACGACTACAAGCACTGAAGCGCGAATCATATATATAGCATTTGATGCCACAAGAAAAAACAAAGAATTTGTAAAAAAAAAAGGTTGGAATCGATGCTGGATTTTCTATGAGATGTAATACACATAATTCCTCAGGAAAACCTTCCTATAAGAAAAAACATTGTAGAAAAAACTCCTAAGGATTCTAACCCTCCAAAAATCATATAGAATTCATTTGAATTAAATGGGCCATAAAGATAGAAAGAACATCTTCTCCACAACACCACCACCGCTTTTCACATCTTGCTTTCTTGTCAAGTTGCCGCAGGATTTTGTAAATCATAACCAACCTGGAATTTAGATGATATTCCCATGGCGGTGACCCCATTTCTTGCATCACCGTCTTGCGGTTGCGAAGTCGAGAGACGGTGGCTTGTTTCGCACACAAATGATTTCTCGAGTTTGAAGGTGTCGTTTTATATGTAGGCCAAGTCATACTCTATTGATTTGATGGGCTAACCTTTTGCCTTGGTTGTCTAAAAATGTTGCCAATCTATCAGGTAGTATGCTGGCCCCAAACCATTTAGCCCTGTAACTATAATGGCATTGTGTGAAAGAGAAACATGTCATTTTAGATGTTCTTGAGTTTTAAAATGTCTAATATGTAGGTTGCGAGTCAAATTTCCCACTGCTAACTATACAGTTACTCTAAAATGTTGCTAATTTGTTGAGTAGTCAACTTCTGCCCAAAGACCATCTAGACATGTACTCCATCATCTGTTTTTTTCTTCTGGCCGCATTCGTCATCGTTGAAGCCCCCCCACCTCCCCACTCATCGGATCTGAAGCACCCAACAGCCACTACTAGAAATACCACTACTAATGGCGCACCTAATATGGCCATTAATGGCGCATCACTGGTGCACCATTGATAGCACGCCATTAGTAATTTTTACTAATGGCGCACCACCTGGTGCGCCATTAGTATCTGGTATACTAATGGCGCACCACCTGGTGCGCCATTAGTATATGCGAGGGTGCGCCATTAGTATGCCTCCCAGGGGGCATGTATACCCAGGTGCTTTGGCATACTAATGGCGCACCACCTCTGGATGCGCCATTAGTAACCGCAGCATACTAATGGCGCACCACCCGGTGATGCGCCATTAGTATGCACTGTCATACTAATGGCGCACTGTCGTGTGATGCGCCATTAGTATGAATATTAGGTTTTTTTTTATTTTTTTATTTTCTGTTTTTTGCACAGGTTACAAAATGTATAATTTGACAAAATATAGACAACACACATCAACAATAGATTCATCAAATACAATAGAAGATTAGTCTTTGAATACAATTCATCATATTAGTCTCCGAATTAAAAAGACCGAACAAAGATAGAACATTATATTACAAGTCTCGAGACCGCGAGTAGCGAGTTTGTCTTCGCATTACAAGTCGATATCGATCATCTAAACTACCATCACATAGAAGAGAGCTGCGGTCATCACGATGAAACTCGTCTTCATCCGGTTCCTCCAACGCTCCCTCCCCTCTCCCGCTAGATAGCGGGCGTATCTAGATTCGGCCTCGGCCCTAGTGGTGTACCCTTTGTAACTGTTACCGCTGAATCGGTGAACCTGTCTCCGACACTCCTCCCAGTCATCGTAGACTCCGGGAACCTTACCCTTGTACACGACATACGTCGGCATCGCTATGCACTAGCCAAACGAAACGTTAGTACCAATTCACAGACAATACATAAGCAATATATAATTATGCAACAGAACAATCGGAAGAGAAAAGCAAGACATTAATAGCATCGATTACATCTAAGTTGAACGACTCTCAAAACCAAAGAGACATACTACAAGTTCATTAAAGTTTAATTACAACATGAGCCAATCGATGTTTCAGAACTAGACAACTCGACTCAAGGGACCGGAGCGTGGATGAAGCCGCCGTCTATCGTGGGAGTCATGAAAGAACGGGCGTTGTCATCCTGCATTTGTAGCATTGTGTCGATGTCACTGTTGGACGGTTGATTTCTGAGGTAGAACTGCCCCGAGGTACGAAGGACATCTTGATGGATGATTTCCGCAAACTCCGACAGGATGCGAAAGAATTCTTGTCGGAGGTCCGCGTCCTGGATTGCCGACACGCTCGCGGCCCAATCTTGGAGTTTACTCGGTAGCAGAAGTTGATGATGGTCCCGTACGATCGCCCGCATGTGATGGATGGCGTAGTAGGCACCCTTCTGACCGCCAGGCGGCTGCTTGACGCAGCAGAACGTCGTATTGTGGGAGAACACGTGCTTGCCGTACTTACGAATAGGCCTGGTGAAGGTGCCTCCAGATTGGGCGTAGCCGGGGAGAACATCATCAAGAACCTTCTTGACATTTGTGTAGTCTACGTTCGACTGACGGTCCGGGTCGAAATACGTGGCCATGGAATATTTGGGGCTTAGGAGGATGAGCGTGCAATGTGTGTCACTGCAGAAAACACGGAATGTTAAAAGAAAAACGATCGAAAAGTAAGAATTCATATGTTACGGGCCGGTTGAGGGTTGGACTTACTCGGGAAAGTAAGGCACGAGGAAGTTATCCTTATCTTGGTTTGCCAGAATGACGCCTTCGAGGTAAGAACTCGCGACTTGCCGGTCCCCAGCGCTGCCCAAGATCTTGGCACGCATGTAGAAGGGGTCGACTATCACGATGTCCGGGGTTTTGTCGCGAATGATCCGCATCTCCATACTCAGCGAAAATAGCCGAACGAAGGTGTAGTGCAGCGGATGAAGGTTAAACATAGCAAAGATGTCATCAAACCGCAAGACGATCGTACCCCCGATGTCGCCATCCACAAAGCCCTTGCCCTCTGGCACCTTGGCCATGAAAACCGGGTATGCCACATCCTTCTCTCTGAGACGCCGCTTCTCCAAAGAAAGAACACTGTCGTGCAGACTCCGCATAGCACCGGTTGCAGCATTGAGCATATTTGGTGGTAGCATCGCCCTACCCGCCACATGCACCCTCCTCGAGATATCCTGCGGTGAAGGTGGCCCGTCCTGAGCACGGATCGTACTCGGTGCCGGCTGGCTCGCACCCTTCTTAGTCTTTCTTTTGCGTGCCTTCTTCTTCTCCTGTAATGGGACCGAGTTCTGCTCACAGACCGCCTTCTTGAGTGTGTTGGGGCTGATAATATTTCGCACCTCGCCTATCTGAGGCTCGGTGAAGTCGGCAGCTGGAGGCGTCTCCTGAGAGCTGAACGCCAGACGGCGCCTGTTGCAACTTGGCTTCTCCGCGGTACGAGCTAGATCGCACACGTCTTTTGTTGGGTTTGGTTCTTGAGAAGGAGGCCCCATGAAGTCGCCATCGTACCCATGCTCGTCAAAGTACTGATCGACGTTGCCAAATGTATCATCGTCGTCGTCGTCGTCGTTCTGATCCTGTGCCATATGCATGTTTGGATCCAGTGGCATAGGGATGTCCAGCACCGTTACGGCGGTCTTGCCATGGGGCCGACTTGGCGCCGGCACGACTGGCGGTGTTGTCTTTGGGGTGGTGTCCCCCGCCCCCAAACGAATCTGGCTCTTCGGCCAAAGCAGGGGCCAGCTCAGGCAGGCGCTGAGGGTCATCACGTCATCATCGTCGGCCCCGACGGGTCGAATCGGAGTTAACAAGTCGTCGCAGCCTGGCAGCACCCGAACCAGTTGAACCCTAAACAAGTTGGGTGGCATCTGGGTACCGTGGAACAAGGGGTTGCCCGGTTGAACGATTTTGCCCTTGGCGACATCGACCAACTCGTTGTTCATGAAGTGGAGGAGAGTGCACGGAACGTCGGCGGCGCCCTGCAAAAACATGTAGGGCGTCAGGGATGCCCAGTCAAAGGCAAGGAGATGAAGTCCTCGGCCGAGAGAGGCTTAATTAGTTACCGTGATGATGGCGTCGAGCTCGGCTAATGTCGAGGCACCGCCAACGGCGGGCGTGCAGTTGACGGAGCGGCCGCTTGCTGAAGAGGTGCCGGCCGGCGTACACCCGGGTGCATTAAGCTCCCGTGCCGGCGTCGGAGACACCAATGCCGCCTCCGCCGGAGGCACCAATGGCCCCGCCATCGCATTATGCGAGTTGCTGGCCGTGAAGCTAGGAATCGGGGGCGGCCCCTGTTGGCCGCCCGCAATCCACGCACTCAACCCCAAGATCAAGGTAGGCACAAGGGCGGTGATCGTCGCTCCGAGTCGTTGTTCCACTTGCTCTTGGACAATCTCCGGAATCCGCGCCACCTGTGCCTTGAGTTCTTGAACCTCTCGCGCCTGGCTTTCCGAGCTGGTCTTTTTCTCCTTCCGCACACCAGCGGTATAGTATGACCCCCATTTTGTCGACAAGCCTTTGCCGGCCACACGACCAGCTGACGTCGGCTTACTGAGCTTATCCTTGTTCTTCATTATATTCAACCCCCTATTTAGAGTGGTGTCCCAAGGGTTGCTCTGAGTCGACCCCGCGCTACTGCTTTCAGTCGCCTGCGGAAGGAATGTGAACCATTTAGAAATTCGGCTTCATTAATTAGAATGCAACCATATGGAGCTAATTACGCGGGGGTGTATTCCTTACCAGAACAAGCTCAAGCCGCCTGGTCTTCGGATCCGTGGTAAGCTCCTTTGTTTTCGGGTCCTTCTTGTACCGGGCCCTGACAAAGTTCATGGTCTGCTTGTCACCGTATTTATCGAAGAGGGGCGGTAGGCCTTGCTCGGCACGGTCCGCCTCCTCCTTGTCCCATATAGGCTCCGCCACTCTGTAACCGCCGGGACCGAGTATGTGTTCCCCTATGTTCAGCTCCCGCATTTGTTTCCCCCACTCACTTGATTGGGAGCTTGCGGTGCTCGAGCAATTGATCTTGAAGTCGTTGTAGTCATCTTCGGTGATCGAAGGATTTTTCTCCTTGATCTTCTCATAACTCTCACCTTTCTCGATCATTCTCTTCACATTGCTTTTCCAAGTAGACAGGGCCTTGCTCATCTTCGTGAGGGCAGCATTGTTCACTTTATTCCCTTTGAGGCTTGTGTTTTCGAATTCAGCGGGGAACTTGTATCGTTCGTGCAGCTTCGTGAAGAGGAGGTGGCGCAAATTCCCCCGGTCAGGATGCCTCAGGTTCTCGGTGTTGATCGAGACGGTGCTCCGGACAATGCACCCAAGCTGAAGCGAGTACCCCTTGACTATTCGTTCGGGCGCCGTTGGATTCCCGTTGGAGTCCACTTCAGTAACTTCCTCCTTGAGGGTGCGGAGCACGATCGGGCGCCGGTCCTTCCGTTGCCTCTTCGGCTGGCTGCTATCTGTGCGTGCGCCGCCATCATCAGTGGTGGCATCCTCGGCGGCACCATCAGTGGTGGCATCAGTGTGGTCATCCTCGGCGGCACCATCCGTGGTCTCAGGATCGGTGGGGAAGGCGGCGGCCTCATACAAGTGAGGTTGTTCCTCCATCTCCTGGGACAGCTCCCAGAATGCCTTGCCGCCCGAACCCCCGGCCTCATTGTTGTGGGCCATGTTTCTCTCTAAATAGAAACAAAGTTTGGTCAAAAAGTTGGTTATTGTCAAGGAACAAGATCATGGTCTCATCATTTAGGGTTTGTCGACATCGAGGCATCCTAAAATCTAAGCTTTTATCATTGAGGGTTTTTCGACGCCAAGGCACCCTAAAAGCCTAACTTTTCATCATTTCGGTTTTTATCGACACCGAGGCACCCTAAAAGCCATGCATTAGTCACAAGTACGCCGGGGCACTTGATCCTACTTAATTAACTACTAAGATACCCCGGCCCATGCATTAGTCACAAGTACCCCATATGTCCTATTTTTAGCAAAGTCATGCTAAAATTCACGGAAAATTTCAGCATGACCTTTGCTGAAAATAGGACATATGGAGTACCCGAATTTGCCGGAACGAAAGTTAATCGACATTCCGGCAAACTCAAGGGCCTCTCGGGGTACCTGCAAAATCATCACAACACGATGGTCGGAGACAAAACCCAGCAAACTAGCAAAATCATCACAAATTGTTTTCTGTTAAAGATGATCATCATCTTTACAAGTCTTTCTCAATGTGATCACAAGTAATTCAGAGGCATCACAAGTAATTCAGAGCATCACAAGGCATTAGTAGTTCAGTACATGAACAAGTTTTACAAACCCAGATAAGAACAAGTGAATTCTAGTCCCATTGACACTCCTGGTTTTCTACAAACACCAAGTACTAGGGCACACAAAAGTTCTGAAATTTGTGTGCCTAACTGAATTAACTGAATTTTTAGTAACCGAATAAACTGAATTTTCAAAACTGCAAGAATACAATCAAGAAAAATCCAACAGCACTAGAACTGAGCTGATTGACAGTAGTTTTGTTCACTGTTATGTTGGCCTAACTGGATGTTGGCTATCTTTTATAGTGTCTCTGTTACATGCCAGTTTGGTCATTGCTAACTTTTGATATGTTGTGTTTCTGAAATATCAGAATCGGATATCCAAAAGAAGAAACAATATAATTTCTAACAAATCATTAGCCTGTTTGCTTCAAAAATAACAGTTCCTGTTGAGATTCCTGGGATCCAATCCCAACCAGTCCATTTGATTAAAATGACTGGATTACTGGAATGAGAATACCAAAAGAACAAGATATAGTCTACAAAAAAAAGAAAGAATACAGCCAATCCCCATCACTATTTTCCCCTCTGGTTCAACCCTCTCACCATTTAAAGCAAAAATCTATATGGACCATCCATTCCTAGTTTGCATAAGTATCTAGTTTTAATTTACCTTCACAAGAGCACCAATAACACCCAAGCTGGTAAGCCTCAAGTACTCAAAAGGTCTTGTCTTGCTGGTAGTATTCAGGAATGGGTACAGGTACAGTGGGATGTGAGCTGCAAAGGAAAAAGAAGAAGACTTAATTATTAACCACTGCTAGTTAAGATTTACTTATTCTGTAAAGTCACCAAAATGAGGAAAGCTTTTTAACAATAAACAATGGAAATATTTAAGACTTGGCATAGAAACAGCAGCGCTCAGTACCATTCAAGAACGGGATCCTGGTCTCAGGGTGTGAAGCAACACACTGCAATTAAAAAAAAGTAAAATGAAATTGAGGGGCAGATGGCAAGCAAGCATGATATGAAAGCAGTAGTATTCTCAATCCACCGCAAGGCCCACCAGGAGTGAGGGTTTCCTTTTCTTTCTCATGTAAAAGCATACCTGAAGAAGTGCAAGTGCATTGCAGACACGGTTTGATGCAACTGGCGGAAAAAAAATACTATACTAAGTAAACTTCATCACTTATCTAGATAATCTGCAGAAGTAGAACATATTGTTTCTAACCTATAAATGTCTTCCTATATAGTTTAAACTGATTAGATTTCCTAACACCACCTCCTGATAAGTTTGCAAAGTCATCAATAGGACAGGATTTCACAAAGTTCACACCCCCGCCCCCTGTCCTTGAACAGGGTATCTCCACCAGATACTATAATTAAATGTGCACAGCCGAATACCCCTCCAGCCTGCTCCAGCACAAAAATATTCATTGGAAGTTCACTTTTACCAAGAAACAAATACATCAGGAAGCAGGGGATATTAACAAAAATGCGCTTCTTGTGGTATTCACTCCTGAGAGATTGTATATGATAACTGCAGTATTTACCATTTTATTCAGGGGTACTATAACAGAAATGGGCACGTCTCTTGTTGTATTCAATCCTAACAGAACAACATATAAGATAACGGCAGTACTTTCCACTTTAATCAGAGCAAGCAGAACTAAAATGGATACAGTTATCTGATGCACACACCGAACTGCCATCCGAGTGTGTCCAACAGAGATCGGCAACCATTCCCGCTACGGATGCTAATAACAGGTAAACCATAGCACATGTTTAAAGAATGTATCATAATAAAAGCTACAAAAATCAC
>NC_041391.1:140212211-140233965 GCF_002162155.2 Triticum dicoccoides
TTTTTTTATAAGACAGTAGCATTTAAAAAGCTGTTTGATACTAATTTTTTTATAAGACGGTGCGCGGGGTGCGGGGGGTCGGCGGCGGCGGTTGAGTAGGGGAATCGAGGGTGCGGGGGGTCGGCGGCGGCGGCCGGTGGACTGGGGGGGTGCTCGGCGGCGAGGGGGGCCGGATCTGGCGAGGTGGGATAGCGATCGAGATGGAGGGGGATCGAGATCGAGTGTCCATGAAATTTAAAAATATTCATGATAGTTCAAAAAGTACCCATGAAATACAATCGAGAAATGAAGGCTACGATTTAAATACAATCGATCTTAGCTAGCTATCTGTTCACAATCTTCTTGCCCTTCTTTTTCGCAAATGGAGTTCTTCTATGGAACGGACATCCTTTAGGTAGGGTGGTCCTGCTTCTTCTTGTGGTGTATGCTGCTACTTCATCATCGTCGTCATGTTCGATCCTCGGGTCGCCGTACTTGTCGAAGTCTTGCTCATTGGCTACTCCATCCATTTCGATGATCTTCCTTTTGCTTCTCCTCACGACAACACGACTGGGCTTTGGCGGGTCGGTAATGAAGAAGCATTGGTCCACTTGGGAAGCCAGTACCCATGGCTCATTTTTCGCGGTGACGTTTGCGCCCGCGGTCTTGGATTTGGCTTCGGGTATAACCATGGTGGTGAAATACCGGTCTTCTTTTATGACGTTCTTGGCCCATCTGACACGGAACATCGGGACCTTCTCTCCAGCGTAGCTCAGCTCCTAGATCTCCTCGATCCTTCCGTAGTATCTGTCCTTGTCGTTACCGGTGTAGGATTCCATCGTTACCCCGGAGTTCTGATAACCATCGCTCTTCATGTCCTTGGCCTCGGTGTAGAATGTGTAGCCGTTGATATCGTACGCCTCATAGGTCATCAAGTTGTGCTCGGCGCCCTGTGACAAGGCGAATATGAGTTGTTCTTCCGCGGAAGAATCCTCATGTAAAGGGTACGACAGAAGCTTATGCTTGAACCAACGCGTGAAACATGAGTTGTGCTCTTTGAGTGTATCTCCGTCCGTCCTCTGTTGGCCTCGGTCATTGTACATCTTTTTAATAAAGGTTTTGTGCTCTACCACCCAAGGATCGACCACGTCTATGTGTTGTAGCGCGACTAGGTTTGCTCTTTCAAAGTCGGCGAGTCGACCCTCGAAGTCGACATGCATTTCGTGGCGACCCTCACAGTGACCCCATCCAGCGAGCCTGCCGAGGTGCCTGTTGACGGGCAGACCAACGGGGTTCTCGATGCCTAGATAATTCGTGCAGTAGGAGATGCACTCTTCGGTCAGAAAGCCCCTGGCTATGCTTCCTTCTGGACGTGACATGTTGCGAACGTATCCTTTGATGACACCATTCATCCTTTCGAACGGCATCATGCTGTGCAGGAACGTCGGCCCGAGTTGGATGATATCCTCCGCTATATGGACCAGCAGATGCACCATAACGTCGAAGAATGCGGGCGGGAAGTACATCTCAAGCTCGCATAGTATCACCACGATCTCTTCCTGTAGCCTTCTGAGTTGCCTCACGCCAATCGACTTCCGAGAGATGACGTCGAAGAAGTTGCATAGGCCAAATAGCGTTTCACGGACGTGCGCGTCCATGATCCCACGGATTGCAACTGGAAGTATCTGCGTCATCAGCACGTGACAGTCGTGAGACTTCATCCCGCTGAACTTCTGCTTCGCTGGGTCTAGGTATCTGCTTATCTTCCCCGCGTAACCGTAAGGAAGTTTTACTCCTAGGAGGCAGGTGAAAAACTGCTCGATCTCCTCCTGACTTAGAGTGAAGCACGCGGGAGGGTAGTCATTTCCAGTCTTCTTGGCCTTTTTGCCTTTGCGACGACTTTCTGTGTCCTGCTTCGCCTCATCATCATCATCATCATCATCATCATCATCATCATCATCATATATAGCGTGAAGCTCCTGCCTGATGCCCATTGATTTCAAGTCTGCCCTTGCTTTCGGCCCATCTTTGGTCCTCTCTGGCATGTTGAGCAGGGTACCAAGCAGACTCTCACACACGTTCTTCGTGATATGCATGACATCAAGGCTGTGAGGCACACGATGGATCTTCCAGTACGGCAAGTCCCAAAAAACAGACCTCGTTTTCCATACCTTCAGCGGCGGCTCTGGCGCCTTTCGCTTCTTTCCCGGCTCTGGCGCCTTTTGCTTCTTTCCCGGCAGTGGGCAGTCTTTCCAATTTTTTAACAGCTTGTCTATTTCCTCGCCGCTCCTCGTACACGGGCGTTTTCGGGGTTCGGTTTCACCATCGAACAGATCCTTGCGTTTGCTCCACGGGTCATCGTCGCGAAGCCACCTTCGATGTCCCATGAACACGGTTTTCGAAGACCCGGGATCTCTATCTAGCTGGCGATACGTTGTGTCATCCATGCACCTTACGCATCCAGAAAATCCGTGGACTACCTGCCCCGCAAGATATCCGTAACCGAGATAGTCGTGCACCGTCGTGAGCAGTGCGACTCTCATAGGGAAATATTCTTTCTCTGCAGCGTCCCACGTATTGGCTGGCGTTTTCCACAGCATGTCAAGCTCCTCTTTCAGCAGCCCCAGATACAGATTGATGTCGTTCCCTGGTTGTTTCGGCCCTTCAATTAGCATACTCATGTGAATGTACTTCCTCTTCATGCACAACCAGGGGGGAAGGTTGTACATCCACACAAACACAGGCCAGGTGCTATGTGTGCTTCTCTGGCTGCCAAACGGATTGACTCCGTCGGTGCTCGCGTCCAGCATGATGTTCCTTGGATCGTTCCCAAATTCTAGGTATTCGAAGTTCAATGCTTGCCACTGGCTCGCATCCTTAGGGTGACTCAGCATCTTGTCTTTTTTATCTATCTCCGGATCATTTGCGTCATCTTCTCGCTTCTTCTCCTCCCTATCCGCGTGCCAACGCAGGAGCTTTGCTACCTTAGGATCCGCGAAATACCGCTGCAGACGAGGAGTGATTGGAAAGTACCACACCACTTTTCGAGGAGCTTTCTTCCTCTTCTTGTATCGAGTGACACCGCACACCGGACATATTGTAGACTCCGCGTGCTCGTCCCGATAAATGATGCAATTGTTCATGCACACATGGTATTTCACGTGCGGTAAATCCAGAGGACACACGATTTTCTTCGCCTCCTCCAAACTGGTCGGGCACTTGTTCCCCTTGGGAAGACGTTCGTGCCAGAATGACATGTTCTCGTCGAAGCATGCGTCGGTCATTTTGTGTTTTACCTTCATCTCCAAGGCCATGAGCGTTACTTTCAGGCGGGTATCCTCGGGCCTGCATCCTTCATACAATGGAGTAACCGCGTCTAACTCAAGTTGATCCATCTTGGCTTTCTCTCGGGCGGCAGCTCTTGCGTTATCCGTCTGCTTGAGAAGCAGCTCTTGAATATGAGGGTCCTGCACCCAGCCCATCGATGGTCCAACGTCGTCTGCTCCGCCGGCATCATCATCTTCATGATCATGCCCGTCGCCTGCTCCGGCATCTTCCTCATCATCATGTCCTGCATCTTCTACATGATGACTGTGTACAGCATCACAGTCGTGATCATCTCCTGGGGATTCTTCGTCTTCTCGCCCGCCCGAGCCGCGGTGGTTGTCTTGCTGTCCTTCCTCATTTCTTGCCCGGCCCGCATGGACGACTTCGTAGTCATCTTTATCACCTTGCCACCGATAGCCATCCATGAAACCACGCAACAGCAGGTGGTCCCACACCTGCCCGGAATCCGGGTCCGCAATAAGGCTCTTCAGCTTGCATCTTCAACACGGACATCTTATCTCCGTCTCGTTCTTTTGAAGCATCTCGGCCTTCGCGGACCTCAAAAACCTATTCACGATGCCTTCGGTCATCGTGCGGACCATGGTCGCCTGCGGGGTAGAGCAAAACGATATTTTAGAACCAAACAAAAATTTGGCATGACTTTCCCTAAAAATAGGACAAAAAAGAATGCTTAATGCCAAAATTCTCGCCGAAACGGAAATGAATCAACATTCCGGCAAAATATTGGCAACTATCGCATATCAAATACCGGTACACCTCCAAACACAAACACATATGCAACACCATAAACATATGCAACACCACGAACATACATAGATCTAGCTAGGCCGTAAAAAGTGCATGTGCACATTGTTGTAAGGAGAACAACCTAAATATAGCTTCCCCCCTTACTTACCTATTAAAACAAGGTAATTTAACCACTTAATTTGAATGAATCTATGGTGGAAATGAGGTGAAAAAGAGGAGGCACCCGAGACAAGGAGGAGGTGGAGAGAATGAAGTGGGGAGAAAGTGAGTGTGTGGGTAGGAGAGGCTGTCCCAAATATCTTGTTGCTGCCCACTTACTAATGGCGCACCTCTTGCATGGTGCGCCATTACTAGTTACAACTACTAATGGCGCACTTGAGCAGGATGCGCCATTAGTATGTTTGAATAGGCGCACTAGTTCAAAAAAAATTTTATATACTAATGGCGCACCCACTGCCTGGTGCGCCATTAGTAGTTACAACTACTAATGGCGCACTTGGGAAGGATACGCCATTAGTATGTTTGGATAGGCGCACTAGTTCAAAAAAAAAATTCTATACTAATGGCGCACCTGCTGCCTGGTGCGCCATTAGTAGTTACAACTACTAATGGCGCACTTTGCCCGGATGCGCCATTAGTATGTTTGGACAGGCGCACTAGTTAAAAAAAAATTGATACTAATGGCGCACCCGTAGCATGGTGCGCCATTAATAGTTTAAACTCTAATGGCGCATCAGATTGTGGTGCGCCATTAGTATATACTAATGGCGCACCATCTTTCTGGTGCGCCATTAGTGTCAATCCCATCTATAGCCCCTTTTCTAGTAGTGAGCAGAACTTGTCGCCGCGCATGATGAGAAGCCCTGACCTCACCGCTCCGAGGAGACGACGAGGCTTATCATAGAAATCGATGTATAACCAAGCAGAAGGAGGATGTAATTAAGTGTCCGCCCGCTCGTGTTGAATGCGGTCCTGCATTGATTGATTTCATATTGAGAACCAAAATAAGAAAGAAATTAGTATCACAAACCCAAAAGGAGGGGTTTGCGCAAAAAAAAAATTGCACCTCCGAAAGGAAAGCTTTGTGCTTATGCCATTTTGTAATTTCACACTTTTTCAGCTTACAGCCACCTTAAAACAAACAATGTCAACAAGAGTTTCCCCCTCAAAAAATAAACAAGAGTTTTATTTTATTTTTTTTGTATTCGTATATACATACTCACTCGTGTTTGGCACGCTCGGTACTGTACGTAGAGAAACCCGTGACGCTGGTACGTGCCACATTCATTCGCTCGGTCGGTCGGTCCGGGCATACATACGCCTTTTCTTGTGGCCGAAAATGGGAAAAACAATAATGCCTCCACAGAGATAACAGGGGAGGTGACTCAATAACAGTGGGTCGGACCATGTATGTCTTTCTTTTTTGCGAGGGTAAAGGGAGTTTATTGCATGGGTATAGAGTTACAGTTAAGAGGCCACAAGTCCTCGATACAAGGTGAAACCGAGCCTAGCCAAACAGCAGTGGTACGCTCAGTGCGGTTATACTTGGCCAATTGATCAGCAACTCTGCTCGGAAATCTAGTGATCTTTTGAGGAAAAAACTCCCTACTACCTAAAAGGTCCTTGATCTCCAAGACAATCTGTCCATATGCCGAGCGAAGAAGTGCACCATTAGTCAAGCATGATAGCGCTTCCGAGGAGTCCGTTTGCACCACCATCGGGAGATGAGAATGTTGAATCGCAAGGGCCAAGCCCTGCATTATCGCATGTATTTCTGCCTCAAGCGGATCGTTGCAGTAGAAGATGAAACGATATGCTGCCATGAGGACCTCTCCCTTATCGTTTTTAAGCACCATGCCAATAGCTGCTGAGCGTCGTCCTGAAGGAACGAGCCGTCGACGGACAGCGCCAGTCTGGCCTGGCACGGCGCCAGCCAGGGGGCTTCATGTGGCTTGTCACCGCGGCAAGGGACAAGGACAGCCGACAATGGCATCTTGCCCTTGATGACTTCCTCCGTTGAGTAGCTCCCAGCGGTCGTAATGGATTTGTAGTAGCTGTCCAGGTATTCGACTGTGGCCGGCACTGGTGGAACTTCTTTCCCATGTGTCAGCTTGTTGCGTAGATGCCAGATCCTCCAGATCAACATGATGAGCATATCTCAGACCCGGACCGTGTATTTTGCCAATAGTGAAGCAAACCATTCCTTACCATCATGTACAAGAAAATCATCACCCGGAATTGGCCAGTGACGCCTCATGTTTGTCCACAAAATTCTCGCGTGAGTGCAAACGACCAGAGCATGAAACGAGTCTTCCTCCTCAACCCCACAGAGCTGACAGGTAGATCTCATTGCTACATGTCTATAAACCTTGCATCTTTGTGTCGCCAACGTCCCCGTAATACATATCCATGCGTTTATCTTCATCTTTTCAGGAACCGCAGCCTTCCAGACGAGGTTCCAAGCGGATCGGTTCCCCTCAGGAGCGTTGCTGGACGCACCATGCATGTCCACCCTGTGTGGCGGGCGTAGCCTGAGCTGGTCAACGGTCAACCATGCACGTCGTGCCTGCCAGTCTCTCCACATGACGCCTAAAGCTGGTCGTAATGGGAGTATCATAGATAGTATCATGCTTGCCAACTAAGCAATGTTGATGAGGTGACATAGTATTAAATAAAGAAAGAGAGGCTTGAGTATTATATCATGATACCGTATCATATTAAATGATGTGCTACTTTGTGTCATGCATGTCAATAAATATAGTCCTATAGGATACCAACATATGATACCATGCATTACAGTTGCAATATCATACACCAGCATCGTATGCATGATACTAGTATATGATACTTCCCATTACAACCAGCCTAAATCCTAGGGGGCATGGATTTTGCTGCAATAATTATCCCTCACTTATGAGTTGCCACAACATTTTCTTTATTAGGCTAGTTCCAATGCATTCGTGCTTACATGAGGTGTTAAGCACATTAAAAACTTTAGCAACTAAAGCCCCCAATGCATAGGTGCTTAACTTGTTGGTGCTAAGCATCCTTCATTTAATGATTCTTCAACTAAAGTTCTTCATGCATTGGTGGGATCCTTTCAATTTAAGTGTTTTGCCTAGGTTCTCGCGCTTGGCATTGTTTCTTCCTCAGGTCACCACACTCATCTCTCTCCTCTTAATTACCTTGCCACATCAGACTTTTTCCCTACAAGGTGGAGCATTGGGAGGGCCCTTACCACCTTGTTTAATCATTGTCGAGCAGGGCAGAACAGCCGAGGGCAGCTGAGGTCCATCCAGATCCAGCTCGGCACTCGGCACACGAGAAAGTTTCAAAGCATCTCCACACACGCACACACACACAAACACACTGACTCTCTCTCTCTCTCTCTCTCTCTCTCTCTCTCTCTCTCTCTCTCTCTCTCTCTCTCTCTCTCTCTCTCTCTCTCTCTCTCTCTCTCTCTCTCTCTCTCTCAGAGTCTTCCTCCTTGGGAATCTTCGTCCGTCTGAGCGACCTCCTTGGGGAGTCGGGGAGGCTGTTGTGATGGCTCCTACGGCTAAGGCCGCGGCGCCTGGTCCTCCTCATCACCGGAGGAGCCGGCTGCTGTGGACGCTAACGGGCCTGGAGAGCGTCTGTGGCGGTGTCAAGAACCGTTGTAGGAGGGGATTCCGCCTACTCTGCCTGCCGGCGCGGAGCACCATGACTTTGGCATTACCGGAGCTTGGGTCAAAGAGAGGGAGGGACGGGCTCGGGCACGAAAACGGGGAAGGGGAGGAGGCCGGTGCTCGGTGCATCTTTGTGTATCTCCAGCGCATGGTTTAAATAGTCGTGGCGAGGCCTAGGCGAAGGGGCGGTCCGCTTCAATGCGGCGCACCGGTTGGAGTTGGTTCCTCGGCAACCTGCATCCGCATTGAAGTGGCGGTTGCCGAGAGGTCGTGTCATCAGCGCCGCCCTCCATCCCTCCCCGGTCACATCGCGACATCAATGTCGGCCTCCGTGTGCTCTGGGCCGGCATGAATGCGACATGTTAAGTGGCGCCTGCATCGGAAGAAAAGCTTGGGAGGACCGGGTGACGGGTTTTTGGTGGGCCAGGTCGGTTAGAAGCGGGCGTCGGATTGGTCCGGTCTCCCGCAAACCTCTCCCATGTTTGTCTCCGATTTGCGGGAGAAATTGCGTTCGGGCCACCCTGCGGACCGATATAGAACCGCGCTGGATAGTTTTGGCGGTCCGGTTAGCGCGTTCGAGACGATTACGGGAGGTTTGCGGGTCCGCCTTGAAGATGCCATTAGGAAGTCATGCTGTTCATTCCTTGCGTACTACACAGGTTTTTCATCAGGGATGACTTGATTGCCCCGCCGAAAGGACTCTGAAGCCAAATAAAAATGTCACTTCCTCTGCAATCTTATGAAATTTCTCAAGGATTCCAGTCTACGAAGATGTTTTCCCAATACAATATCTATTTGTACTGTAAATAAATTAACCAGGAACCAGGGTAATCCGATTCGAAGTTGCTTTGAGTTGAAAATGATTTGCCCATTTCTGACGAGGGAGGGGTGGTAACGACGACGTGCCTTCAGCTTGCTCTAGTGTTTGTAATTGTGGCTAGGTGGTCTATGGACTTGAAAGTTTTCCACGCAAAGAATAAATGATCTGGAGCAAAGCGCCAAACAAGATAACGGAATGTCGGGTCCCCGATCATCACCTTTCTTTCCTATGTCCCATATATCCAGCCACATGTTATGGTGTTAAACCACCCGAGCCCTCAGTTATCTCCAACGCTGACCCTCAAACAATCCACAATAGTTCGGATCGTGCGCTCCGGACATGTTTTGCCATCCAACACGGTGCTTCATCGGTCTGTTCCACGGTCCAGACACATTTTTTCCCGTAAACCGAAGACAAACCGGAAGGGAGGGTAGCGGGCGTCCGGACCGCTGCCACTTTCGCGTCTGACTAACCTGGGCCACAAGAAACCCCTTTCCGGCATCCATGCGCTTTCCTTCCCAGAGCCAATTACTTGCAATCGGTGTCCAATTTACGAGTCATGTGTTGGCGATGCCCTTATAGACTTTTCAACAAACAGACGACATCAGCCGGAAAGACTTAAATTATGTTCTTAAGTGTGTCTTTTTCTTCGTTGTTTCTCTTTATAGCTAAATTTATGTCATTTCGGGGAAAACTCGGCCAAATTACATTTCAATCCCGCATCCAAAAAGACGCCCCTTCAAAAATGTGATATAAACATGTCATTTGTTCTGTCCAGAATGCTATGGCGAACTAAAATGTGGTTGAACGGTTAGGAGAACAATGACATCCACGCCGATCGAAGTTCAAGTCCTAAGAGCATCTAGCCTTAGCGAATCCGTCGCCCTATGTGCTTGTGAGCGCGTCGGTAGACAGCTTAGGGCGACCCCTCATATGGGTTGCCGCACATCCACCCACCTCAAATACGGAGTCTCAAATCCATGCAAATCCATCCACGTTGATAACAGTTCGAAACAAAGCAGAACAAATCATAGTTCAACAATCTGCACATGCCAAGATGAAATCAATGTCCGAGCGTGACGGAACACTCGCTAGCTGGCCTGATCACTCGCCGGATGCCATCCATGCCTCCTGCTTCGAGGCCATCCTCGCGTCCTGCTCCGCCTTCATTTAGGGTCAGCCCTGAGATGGGGGGGGGGGGGCAGGAGCGGCCACCCCGTGCCCCCGAGTGTTGAGGGCCCCCCGGTGGCTGATGTTTAGCCCGTAGAAAGGATCTTAAAAAATGCAGATCGATAGAACGACAAACCTTGCCGCACGCTGCATGCGCAATCTCCTCGGCTTCTACTCGATCACATCCCCGATTGGCAATCGGGTCGCACAATTTCCTCGGCTTTTACTCGCCCACTTCGTCTAACTGTGATATTTAACATAACTAGTAAGATGCTCATGCGTTGCACGGAGAATTAAAAATGCATTGATCGGGGAGTTGTTTATTTGGCAAAGTATGTGGGGGTCATCTCATGTGTAATAAATATCGTTAGGTTTCTTCGAATATTCATTCTTCTCTAGAGCTCACAACCATCCATGTGAATAGTAAATGCCGGCAATATAGGTAGAAAAATATCTTTTGCAAACAAAAGCATTAAAGTGTTCAACCTGCATCCAAAATTTCATGAAGAAATAACACTCATCATGCTTTGCAAAAAATGATCTTTAAATATATTTTTTAGTATCAATTTTGTTTATTTTTTATAGACCGCTATGAATGTAACTCAGGATGACTTGGAAGGGGCGGAGGAGATGGTGAGGAGGAGAGGGTCGTGGTGGTGGTCGGCAATGCGGACTGAGGAAGGCATGAGAGGTGTCGGGGGCAAACGGCACAGAGAGCAGCAATCTCTCTAGATCCTTCTTATTTTTTTCTTTTGAAATGACTAGATGAGGTGAGAGGGAGAGATTGTTGAGCGTGAGAGGTAGGGGGTTATCTACAAATGAGGAGTGGAGTGTGGGGGTATTTCTGCAAAATTGACATAATTTATCTCAGATGCGTTAGATGTAGATTGAACGGTTGTAAATGAAGGATGACATGCACACCATCATCATCAACTTAGTAGAGATGCGGTTTTCCAGATTCCCATGTGCCTCCGCTGCAATACAAATATCGTCCCACCTTTTTACAGCTTGTCTGATCATTATTTGTTCATGAAGGTCATCTCGTACATCTCTCTGTCTCACGCTCCGATTGCTGGTGTTGATTGGCATTAGGAAAGAGGAACCCAGATTTTTGTCCGTGACTTCTAAGTAGTAACAAAATCTTGCAATTTCTGATTTCTAGCCATCCAGGCGATCAGGTGCCTTGTTACATGCCTTTGCTTTGCATTTTTTATTTAATCCGCAGTTTACTTAATTTCTTCTATCATATGTTTGTGTGCTACTTCCATGACTTGTTCTAGTAATTAGCAAGACTGCTCCAAATTTTGCAACATGTCATCTAGAACGTATCAAACTGGTAATGAGAAAAGAAAAAGGGAAAACATGCATATGAGTTGATGAACACCCAGAAATAAGCTATTGACATTTCATTAATACAGATAAAACTTCTCGGAATTTCGAAGAATTATCTTTAGTTACTGTTAAAGAACAACCTAGGGGAAAATGTAGGATGATGACAATTTTAGTGGGGGCCAAAGTGTACCTATAGTATATTACCTAATATAGAAAATATAAGTGTCCATGGACAAGAACAAACAACTTTTACCATGAATGTTTATAATCAAGTATTTTGGATACTCTGGATCATAAGGCTACATATATAAAACTGAGTTTTTTCTTCAAGAAATAGTGAAAAAATTGAAAAAGGAGGATTACCCCAGACCTCTGCATCTGGACGATGCATGCAGTTATTTTATTAATTGTTCACAAAGACCTTACAAAATAGTACATCAGTTTGTCTGAAACCACTATCTTAGCGCTATTCCCAACCACTTGATGAAGGGGTCCAATAGTCCGAGCCTAATACCAAATAGACATTGCACCAAAGCCTAACATCTAAAGCTGGAGGCCCCAACCGAGCCACATACTAGGTTTGGGGTACAATCCGGTCCGACGCACTCCTATGTGTCGTCGTCGCCATTTTACACCAATCCATTTTCAGAGCAGAAACTAACACACCAACCTTGCCAGGCCTCTCTGCCATCGACGCCGCCATGACGCTAGACAACGTCCTCCTCCTGCGCGAGCCCATCTCCGTGCATTGGACACCGAGTCTCCACTGCGCCACGCCGTCGAGATCCGCCGCCAACATGAGTAAGATGAAGTACCGCTCCCCCAAAGAAACCGTCCAATGGTCCCTCGAGCCCGTGTACACCTCTAGGAATGACGGCTCCAAGGGGAAACGATGCTAGAGCGCCGCCATCATCCGATCTACTAATCTAGGGTTTTCCCCGGAGGTAGCGGATAGTGGTCCGGAGCTTCTCTACGGCAATGCCTTCAAGAAGGTAATGACACAAAAAAGTGCCGCCATCGCCGGTCTTGGCAACAACCCGAGAACGATGTTTTCACCCGGATCCGCTCGACGAACCTCCGTCTTGCATCGTGCACACGGACTACCACCAATCTCCGCCGATGCAGAGCGGGCAAACCACTTTGTCCAGATCAAATATGACCGGAGGGCCACCAAATCAGCCCACCAAAGTTGACCATAGCAGACCAGCCCAACAAATCCCTCCATGCCGTCATTGATCCGAGGTGCCATAGCGTCGCGTGTTGGGGAACGTTGCAGAAAATAAAAAAATTCTACGCTTTCACCAAGATCAATCTATGAGTTCATCTAGCAACAAGAGAAAGGAGTGCATCTACATACCCTTGTAGATCGCGAGCGGAAGCATTCAAGAGAACGGGGTTGAGGGAGTCGTACTTGTCGTGATCCAAATCACTGATGATCCTAGTGCTAAACGGACAGCACCTCCGCGTTCAACACACGTACGGTTGAGGAAGAGTCTCCTCCTTCTTGATCCAGCAAGGGGAATGAGAGGTTGATGGAGATCCAGCAGCACGACGGCGTGGTGGTGGATGCAGCAGCGATCTCGGTAGGGCTTCGCTAAGCTTCTACGAGAGGGAGAGGTGTAGCAAGGGGAGAGGGAGGCGCCAAGAGCATGGGTCCGGCTGTGCTCCCTCCCCCCTCTTTATATAGGCCCCTAGAGGGGGCGCCGGCCCTAGGAGATGCAATCTCCAAGGGGGGGCGGCGGCCAAGGGGGTGGCTTGCCACCCAAGCCAAGTGGAGGCGCCCCCACCCCTAGGGTTTCCAACCCTAGGCGCAGGGGGGCCCAAGGGGAGGCGCACCAGCCCACCAGGGGCTGGTTCCCCTCCCACATCAGCCCATGGGGCCCTCTGGGATAGGTGGCCTCACCGGTGGACCCCCGAGACCCTTCCGGTGGTCCTGGTACAATACCGGTAACCCCCAAAACTTTCCCGATGGCCGAAACATGACTTCCTATATATAATTCTTTACCTCCGGACCATTCCGGAACTCCTCGTGACATTCGGGACTCCGAACAACTTTCGGGTTACTGCATACTAATATCTCTACAACCCTAGCGTCACCGAACCTTAAGTGTGTAGACCCTACGGGTTCGGGAGACATGCAGACATGATCGAGACGCCTCTCCGGTCAATAACCAACAGCGGGATCTGGATACCCATGTTGGCTCCCACATGCTCCTCGATGATCTCATCGGATGAACCACGATGTCGAGGATTCAATCAATCCCGTATACAATTCTCTTTGTCAATCGGTACGTTACTTGCCCGAGATTCGATCGTCGGTATCCCAATACCTCGTTTAATCTCGTTACCGGCAAGTCACTTTACTCGTACCGTAATGCATGATCCCGTGACCAGACACTTGGTCACATTGAGCTCATTATGATGATGCATTACCGAGTGGGCCCAGAGATACCTCTCCGTCATACGGAGTGACAAATCCCAGTCTCAATTCGTGCCAACCCAACAGACACTTTCGGAGATACATGTAGTGCACCTTTATAGTCACCCAGTTACTTGTGACGTTTGGCACACCCAAAGCACTCCTACGGTATCCGGGAGTTGCACAATCTCATGGTCTAAGGAAATGATACTTGACATTTGGAAAAGCTCTAGCTAAACGAACTACACGATCTTTGAGCTATGCTTAGGATTGGGTCTTGTCCATCACATCATTCTCCTAATGATGTGATCCCGTTATCAATGACATCCAATGCCCATAGTCAGGAAACCATGACTATCTGTTGATCAACGAGCTAGTCAACTAGAGGCTTACTAGGGACATGTTGTGGTCTATGTATTCACACGTGTATTATGATTTCCAAATAACACAATTATAGCATGATTAACAGACAATTATCATGAACAAAGAAATATAATAATAACCATTTTATTATTGCCTCTAGGGCTTATTTCCAACAGTCTCCCACTTGCACTAGAGTCAATGATCTAGTTACATTGTGATGAACCGAACACCCATAGAGTTCTGGTGTTGATCATGTTTTGCCCTAGGGAGAGGTTTAGTCAACGGATCTGCTACATTCAGGTTCGTATGTACTTTACAAATATCTATGTCTCCATCTTGAACATTTTCACGAATGGAGTTGAAGCGACGCTTGATGTGCCTGGTCTTCTTGTGAAACCTGGGCTCCTTGACAAGTGCAATAGCTCCAGTGTTGTCACAGAAAAGTGTGATCGGCCCCGACGCATTGGGTATGACTCCTAGGTCGGTGATGAACTCCTTCACCCAGATTGCTTCATGTGCTGCCTTCGAGGCTGCCATGTACTCTGCTTCACATGTAGATCCCGCCACGACGCTTTGCTTGCAACTGCACCAGCTTACTGCCCCACCATTCAAAATATACACGTATCCGGTTTGTGACTTAGAGTCATCCAGATCTGTGTCGAAGCTAGCGTCGACGTAACCCTTTACGACGAGCTCTTCGTCACCTCCATAAACGAGAAACATGTCCTTAGTCCTTTTCAGGTACTTTAGGATGTTCTTGACCGATGTCCAGCGTTCCATGCCGGCATTACTTTGGTACCTTCCTACCAAACTTATGGCAAGGTTTACATCAGGTCTGGTACACAGCATGGCATACATGATAGACCCTATAGCTGAGGCATAGGGGGTGACACTCATCTTTTCTCTATCTTCTGCCGTGGTCGGGCATTGAGCTAAGCTCAATTTCACACCTTGCAACACAGGCAAGAACCCCTTCTTAGGCTGGTCCATATTGAACTTCTTCAATATCTTATCAAGGTATGTTCTTTGTGAAAGACCTATGAGGCGTCTTGATCTATCCTTATAGATCTTGATGCCTAGTATGTAAGCAGCTTCTCCAAGGTCCTTCATTGAAAAACACTTATTCAAGTAGGCCTTAATGATGTCCAAAAGTTCTATATCATTTCCCATCAAAAATATGTCATCTACATATAATATGAGAAATGCTACAGACCTCCCACTCACTTTCTTGTAAATGCAGGCTTCTCCATAAGTCTGCATAAACCCAAACGCTTTGATCATCTCATCAAAGCGAATGTTCCAACTCCGAGATGCTTGCACCAGCCCATAAATGGATCGCTAGAGCTTGCATACCTTGTTAGCATTCTCAGGGTCGACAAAACCTTCCGGCTGCATCATATACAGTTCTTCCTTAAGATGGCCGTTAAGAAATGTCGTTTTGACGTCCATTTGCCATATCTCATAATCATAGTATGCGGCAATTGCTAACATGATTCGGACGGACTTTAGCTTCTCTACGGGAGAGAATGTCTCATCGTAGTCAACCCCTTGAACTTGTCGATAACCCTTAGCGACAAGTCGAGCTTTACAGATGGTAACATTACCATCCGCGTCCGTCTTTTTCTTAAAGATCCATTTGTTTTATATCGCTCACCGATCATCGGGCAAGTCTGTCAAAGTCCATACTTCGTTTTCATACATGGATCCTATCTCGGATTGCATGGCCTCAAGCCATTTGTTGGAATCTGGGCCCGCCATCGCTTCTTCATAGTTTGAAGGTTCACCGTTGTCTAACAACATGATTTCCAGGACAGGGTTGCCATACCACTCTGGTGTGGAACGTGTCCTCGTGGACCTACGAAGTTCAGTAGTAAATTGATCCGAAGTACCTTGATCATCATCATTAACTTCCTCTTCAGTTGGTGCTGGCACCACAGGAACATCTTCCTGAGCTGCGCTACTCACTGGTTCAAGAGGTAGTACTTCATCAAGTTCCACCTTCCTCCCACTTACTTCTCTCGAGAGAAACTCTTTCTCCAGAAAGGACCAGTTCTTGGCAACAAAGATCTTGCCTTCGGATCTGAGGTAGAAGGTATACCCAATGGTTTCCTTAGGGTATCCTATGAAGACACATTTTTCCGACTTGGGTTCGAGCTTTTTAGGTTGGAGTTTCTTGACATAAGCATCGCATCCCCAAACTTTTAGAAACGACAGCTTAGGTTTCTTCCCAAACCATAATTCATACGGTGTCGTCTCAACGGATTTAGACGGTGCCCTATTTAAAGTGAATGTAGTTGTCTCTAGAGCGTATCCCCAAAAAGATAGCGGTAAATCGGTAAGAGACATCATAGATCGCACCATATCCAATAAAGTGCGATTATGGCGTTCGGACACACCGTTACGCTGAGGTGTTCCAGGCGGCATGAGTTGTGAAACGATTCTACATTTCCTTAAGTGCGTACCAAATTCATGACTTAAATATTCTCCTCCATGATCTGATTGTAAGAACTTTATCTTTCGGTCACGTTGATTCTCTACCTCATTCTGAAATTCCTTGAACTTTTCAAAGGTCTCCGACTTGTGTTTCATCAAGTAGACATACCCATATCTACTCAAGTCGTCAGTGAGAGTGAGAACATAATGATATCCTCCACGAGCCTCAACGCTCATTGGATCGCACACATCAGTATGTATGATTTCCAATAAGTTGGTTGCTCGCTCCATTGTTCCGGAGAACGAAGTCTTGGTCATTTTGCCCATGAGGCATGGTTCGCATGTGTCAAATGATTCATAATCGAGAGACTCTAAAAGTCCATCAGCATGGAGCTTCTTCATGCGCTTGACACCAACATGACCAAGGCGGCAATGCCACAAGTATGTGGGACTATCGTTATCAACTTTACATCTTTTGGTATTCACACTATGAATATGTGTAACATCACGTTCGAGATTCATTAAGAATAAACCATTGACCATCGGGGCATGACCATAAAACATATCTCTCATATAAATAGAACAACCATTATTCTTGGATTTAAATGAGTAGCCATCTCGTATTAAACGAGATCCAGATACAATGTTCATGCTCAAAGTTGGCACTAAATAACAATTATTGAGGTTTAAAACTAACCCCGTAGGTAAATGTAGAGGTAGCGTGCCGACGGCGATCACATCGATCTTGGAACCATTCCCGACGCGCATCGTCACCTCGTCCTTCGCCAGTCTCTGTTTATTCCACAGTTCCTGCTTTGAGTTACAAATATGAGCAACGGCACCGGTATCAAATACCCAGGAGCTACTACGAGTACTGGTAAGGTACACATCAATTACATGTATATCACATATACCTTTGGTGTTGCCGGCCTTCTTGTCCGCTAAGTATTTGGAGCAGTTCCGCTTCCAGTGACCACTTCCCTTGCAATAAAAGCACTCAGTCTCAGGCTTGGGTCCATTCTTTGACTTCTTCCCGGTAACTGGCTTACCGGGCGCAGCAACTCCCTTGCCGTCCTTCTTGAAGTTCTTCTTACCCTTGCCTTTCTTGAACTTAGTGGTTTTATTCACCATCAACACTTGATGTTCCTTTTTGATCTCTACCTCCAGTGATTTCAACATTGAATATACCTCAAGAATGGTCTTTTCCATCCCCTGCATATTGAAGTTCATCACAAAGCTCTTGTAGCTCGGTGGAAGCGACTGAAGGATTATGTCAATAACCGCGTCATCCGGGAGATTAACTCTCAGCTGAGTCAAGCGGTTGTGCAACCCAGACATTTTGAGTATGTGCTCACTGACAAAACTATTTTCCTCCATCTTACAACTGAAGAACTTGTCGGAGACTTCATATCTCTCGACCCGGGCATGAGCTTGGAAAAGCATTTTCAGCTCTTCGAACATCTCATATGCTCCGTGTTGCTCAAAACGCTTTTGGAGCCCTGGTTCTAAGTTGTAAAGCATGCCGCACTGAACGAGGGAGTAATCATTAGCACGAGACTGCCAAGCGTTCACAACGTCTTGGTTCTCTGGGATAGGTGCTTCACCTAGCGGTGCTTCTAAGATATAATCTTTCTTTGCAGCTATGAGGATGATCCTCAGGTTCCGGACCCAGTCCGTATAGTTGCTGCCATCATCTTTCAGCGTGGTTTTCTCTAGGAACGCGTTGAAGTTGAGGTGGACATGAGCGTTGGCCATTTGATCTACAAGACATTTTTGTAAAGATATTAGACTAAGTTCATGATAATTAAGTTCATCTAATCAAATTATTTAATGAACTCCCACTTAGATTAGACATCCCTCTAGTCATCTAAGTGATACATGATCCGAGTCGACTAGGCCGTGTCCGATCATCACGTGAGACGGACTAGTCATCATCGGTGAACATCTCCATGTTGATCGTATCTTCCATATGACTCATGTTCGACCTTTTGGTCTCTTGTGTTCCGAGGCCATGTATGTACATGCTAGGCTCTTCAAGTTAACCTAAGTTTTTATGCATGTGTAAATCTGTCTTACACCCGTTGTATGTGAACGTTACAATCTATCACACCCGATCTTCACGTGGTGCTTTGAAACAACGAACTTTCGCAATGGCGCACAGTTAGGGGGAACACTTTCTTGAAATTATTATGAGGGATCATCTTATTTACTACCATCGTTCTAAGTAAACAAGATGCAAAAACATGATAAACATCACATGCAATAAAATAGTGACATGATATGGCCAATATCATATAGCTCCTTTGATCTCCATCTTTGGGCTCCATGATCATCTTCGTCACCGGCATGACACCATGATCTCCATCATCGTGTCTCCATGAAGTTGCTCGCCAACTATTACTTCTACTACTATGGCTAACGGTTTAGCAATAAAGTAAAGTAATTACATGGTGTTTAATCATTGACACACAGGTCATACAATAATTAAGACAACTCCTATGACTCCTGCCGGTTGTCATACTCATCGACATGCAAGTCGTGACTCCTATTACAAGAACATGATCTCATACATCACATATATATCATTCATCACAACTTTTGGCCATATCACATCACAAGGCATATGCTGCAAAAACAAGTTAGACGTCCTCTAATTATTGTTGCATGTTTTTACGTGGCTACAATAGGGTTCTAGCAAGCATGTTTTCTTACCTACGTGAAAGACACAACGTGATATACTAACTTATATTTACCCTTCATGAGGACCCTTTTCATTGAATTTGCTCCAACTAAAGTGGGAGATACAGACACCCGCTAGCCACCTTATGCAACTAGTGCATGTCAGTCAGTGGAACCTGTCTCACGTAAGCGTACGTGTAAGGTCGGTCCGGGCCGCTTCATCCCACGATACCGCCGAAGCAAAATAAGACTAGTAGTGGCAAGAAAGTTGACAACATCTACGCCCACAACAAATTGTGTTCTACTCGTGCAAGGAGAACTACGTATAGACCTAGCTCATGATGCCACTGTTAGGGAACGTTGCAGAAAATAAAAAAATTCTACGCTTTCACCAAGATCAATCTATGAGTTCACCAAGCAATAGGGTTCTAGCAAGAACGTTTTCACCAAGCAATAGGGTAAAAAATTCTACGCTTTCACCAAGCAATAGGGTTCTAGCAAGAACGTTTTCTTACCTACGTAAAAGCCACAACGTGATTTGCCAACTTCTATTTACCCTTCATAAGGACCCTTTTCATCGAATCCGCTCCAACTAAAGTGGGAGAGATAGACACCCGCTAGCCACCTTATGCAACTAGTGCATGTCAGTCGGTGGAACCTGTCTCACGTAAGCGTCCGGGCCGCTTCATCCCACAATACCGCTGAAGCAAAATAAGACTAGTAGTGGCAAGAAAGTTGACAACATCTACGCCCACAACAAATTTGTGTTCTACTCGCGCAAAGAGAACTATACATAGACCTAGCTCTGATACCAGTGTTGGGGAACGTTGCAGAAAATAAAATTTTTCTATGCTTTCACCAAGATCAATCTATGAGTTCATCTAGCAACGAGAGAAAGGAGTGCATCTACATACCCTTGTAGATCGCGAGCGGAAGCGTTCAAGAGAACGGGGTTGAGGGAGTCGTACTCGTCGTGATCCAAATCACCGATGATCCTAGTGTTGAACGGACAGCACCTCCGCATTCAACACACGTACGGTTGAGGAAGACGTCTCCTCCTTATTGATCCAGCAAGGGGAAGGAGAGGTTGATGGAGATCCAGTAGCACGACGGCGCGGTGGTGGATGCAACAGCGATCTCGGCAGGGCTTCGCCAAGCTTCTACGAGAGGGAGAGGTGTAGCAAGGTGAGAGGAAGGCGCCAAGAGCATGGGTCCGGCTGCCCTCCCTCCCCCCTCTTTATATAGGCCCCTAGGGGGGGCACTGGCCCTAGGAGATGCAATCTCCAAGGGGGGGCGGCGGCCAAGGGGGTGGCTTGCCCCCCAAGCCAAGTGGAGGCGCCCCCACCCCTAGGGTTTCCAACCCTAGGCGCAGGGGGACCAAGAGGAGGCGCACCAGCCCACCAGGAGCTGGTTCCCCTCCCACATCAGCCCATGGGGCCCTCCGGGATAGGTGGCCCCACCCGGTGGACCCCCGGGACCCTTCCAGTGGTCCCGGTACAATACCGGTGACCCCCGAAACTTTCTCGATGGCCGAAACTTGACTTCGTATATATAATTATTTACCTCCGGACCATTCCGGAACTCCTCGTGACGTCCGGGATCTCATTCGGGACTCCGAACAACTTTCGGGTTACTGCATACTAATATCTCTACAACCCTAGCGTCACCGAACCTTAAGTGTGTAGACCCTATGGGTTCAGGAGACATGCAGACATGACCGAGACGGCTCTCCGGTCAATAACCAATAACGGGATCTAGATACCCATGTTGGCTCCCACATGCTCCTCGATGATCTCATCGGATGAACCACGATGCTGAGGATTCAATCAATCCCGTATACAATTCCCTTTGTCAATCGGTACGTTACTTGCCCGAGATTCGATCGTCGGTATCCCAATACCTTGTTTAATCTCGTTACCGGCAAGTCACTTTACTCGTACCGTAATGCATGATCCCGTGACCAGACACTTGGTCACATTGAGCTCATTATGATGATGCATTACCGAGTGGGCCCAGAGATACCTCTCCGTCATACGGAGTGACAAATCCCAGTCTCGATTCGTGCCAACCCAACAGACACTTTCGGAGATACCCGTAGTGCACCTTTATAGTCACCCAATTACGTTGTGGCATTTGGCACACCCAAAGCACTACTACGGTATCCGGGAGTTGCACAATCTCATGGTCTAAGGAAATGATACTTGACATTTGGAAAAGCTCTAGCTAAACGAACTACACGATCTTTGAGCTATGCTTAGGATTGGGTCTTGTCCATCACATCATTCTCCTAATGATGTGATCCCGTTATCAATGACATCCAATGCCCATAGTCAGGAAACCATGACTATCTGTTAATCAACGAGCTAGTCAACTAGAGGCTTACTAGGGACATGTTGTGGTCTATGTATTCACACGTGTATTACGATTTCCGGATAACACAATTATAGCATGAATAACAAACAATTATCATGAACAAAGAAATATAATAATAACCATTTTATTATTGCCTCTAGGGCATATTTCCAACATCGCGGCCAAATGCAGTAGCTCCAGCACTAGTCATCCGCCGCCGCTCGCCGATGGTAGTGAGCCACCACCGCGGGGGCTCGGATCTGGGGGTGCACTTCCGCTCGCCTGAATGCCCCGCGCCAACCTCGCGCGCAAGAAGGGGAGGCTCCTCGGTCACCGCCGTCAGCCGCCCAGGCTTAGCCCGGCGGCTTCCTCCAGCGGTGGCGTACGGGTGAGATGGGATGTGGATAGCCCGACGGCTAAGGTTGGGGCCCCTCGGCTGCTCGCGCG
>NC_041391.1:140234206-140243531 GCF_002162155.2 Triticum dicoccoides
GGAGGGATGAGAACTGGAGATGGGAGGCGGAGGTGCGGATTTCTTCAACATATAGTAATATGAACACAGAGTACTCATATATTTATGTAGCCTTAGGGCCCCTTTGTGTTGCGTTGCCCCGGCCCCTCAAATTTCAGGACCGGCCCTGCCTGCATTTGGGCCGCATGGTCTGCCTGCATCTTTGCCGCATGCGCTGCTACTGCCGTCTGTGAGGCCAACTCCACCTCGCGACCCCAAATGGACGTCCGTTTTATCCGGATTCTGTCGGTTTGGGTAGGGCAATGGGGTCGTGTCCGGGCCTGTCCTGGGATGCGGTGGCCGTGCGCCCAGCGCGCGGCCGCATCCGTTTGCCCCATCCCGTCCGGCAGGGCCTAAAATGCCCATATTTTCATATGAAAACAAGTTTGCACGTCCAAATACTAATTATTTGAAAATTAAAATAGTTTTACAACCCAATTGAATTTTTCTCTAATAAAGATAGTTTTACAACCAAATCGAAATTGTCTTGAATGAACATAAAACGAACCAATACATCTATCGGTTGCCAATATGCTCCCACACGTGCTCAACCAAGTCATTTTGAAGATCCTTATGAGTGTGCCAATCACGCAGATCACGATGGAACTGGACAAATTGATCAAACATGGCCGGTTCTTGGTGCAGGGGCTAAACATTGTCACCTTGAAAATCAAATCCTTGGTCGAAGATACTGTCATCATGCTTGTCCTCGACGATTATGTTGTGCATGATCACACAAGCAGTCATCACCTCCCAAAGCTTCCTTTCATCCCATGACAGTGCAGGGTATCGAACGATGCCCCATCGGGATTGAAGCACACCAAAAGCACGTTCCACATCCTTTCTAGCACTCTCTTACATTTGGGCAAATCTCTTTCTCTTCTCACCTTGGGGCTTTGAGATTGTCTTCACAAAAGTTGACCACTAAGGATATATACCATCAGCTAGATAGTATCCTTTGTTGTACTGGTGGCCGTTGATCTCAAAGTTGACAGGTGGGGAGCGGCCTTCTGCAAGCCTCGCGAAGACTGGAGAACGTTGCAGCACGTTGATATCATTGTGAGAACCTGCCATGCCGAAGAAAGAATGTCATATCCAAAGATCCTGCGATGCCATCGCTTCTAATATGACAGTGCACTTGCTGACATGCCCCTTGTACTGGCCCTGCCAAGCAAATGGATAGTTCTTCCACTCCCAGTGCATACAATCTATGCTGCCAAGCATGCCTGGAAAGCCTCTAGCTGCGTTGGTCGCCAACAATCTCTCTGTATAAGGGGCAGTTGGCTGCCTCAAGTACTCTGGGCCAAACACCTCCATCACAGCCTGGCAGAACTTCTACATTGACATCAGACATGTTGTCTCGCTCATACGCACGTACTCATCCACCAGATCGCCTAGAATTCCATACGCAAGCATGCGGACGGCCGCGGTGCATTTCTGGTAAAAGGAGAACCCAAGCTTGCCAAGGGCATTCGTCTTGCACTCAAAGTATGGGTCATGAGCAACCACTCCCTCTCGGATACGATTGAACACATGCCTTGCCATTCGAAAACGGCGACGGAATTTATCCGGCTTGAAGAGCGGTTTGTTGGAAAAGTAATCGGCATAGAGCAGGGCGTGGCCTCTCTCCCTGTTGCGGTTCAGGTTGGGAGCACGGCCAGGGACTGACCCCCTGTACCGAGGAAGCTGCCGTTGAATGTGGTCATGAACGACCAGTGCAGCCACCACAAGATCTTCATCATCCGACGACGAATCGTCCGATGAACAAAGGAAGTGGTGGAAGAAAAACTCGTCTCCACTGTCCATACCTTTGTGGGCAGAATGTCGAACACCTTGCGGTCGTGGTGGCGAAGAGGTCGCGATGATCACCTCGACGCAGCAGGGGTGGTTGCCGGCCGGCTACTGGCCGCTCTGGAGCCGTCTGAAGCTGTCGCGGCCGCCGTGGTACGTCACCGGCGGTCGTGTCTCCTCTGCCACCAGCAAAGACGGCGATGGCCAAACCTCCGATCAACGGCCAAAACTACGGCGAAAGCGCGGGCGTGTTGGCGGCCATGTCTACACATGGTTTGGTATGGACGGCCGAAGGCTGCGCGGTGAGGAGGCGGCCTGAGAATAGCGACGGCGCCGGCGGCGGGGTGGGGCGGGGCGGGAGAGAGGGGGTCGAAGCGTTGGGAGGGAGGGACTGCTAGTGTCCCCGACAGGCGGGCCACGGGGGGACAAGGGCGTGCGTCGCGGCCGTCCGCACGCGTCCGTTTCACCCTAAACCGAGCGCAACTTTGGGCCGGGGATGGGTCGAAAACGAACGGATTCCAAACATTTGTCCGTTTGAGGCCGCGCATTGGGCCGCGCTATTCGTCCGTTTTACCCCAAACGGACACACCAGGACAAGATGAGGTCGCGCGGCGGAGTTGGCCTGACGACTTTGTCAATTAACAAAATGTTGTGATGGCTCAGTCTCTCAAAAATGCTCATAAAGATATGTTGGGTCTGCGTGCGTTTATAGGGATGAATGTATGTGAACGGTTTGTGTTCAAAAGAATGCTACCGCGAGATCGTCGGTTGCACACGTTGCATTGCGCCGTCCCCGTCGTTTGAACTTGTCTAGTAGCTTAGCACACATGACAAAAGTCAGGGTACTGATCCTGTGGAGGTGGAGCACGCCGCCGGCCGGCCCGGCGGACGGAGAGGGACCTGTCCGCGGGACGACCGAGACGCGACGGACGCCGACGGCGACGCCACGGCACCCGACTGCACTTTCTTCCTTTCTTTTCTTCTGAGTGGCGGCCGGGAACTCGTGCCACCCTGGGTGCATATACATGCACGTACATATGGTTGCCGGCCCGTACGTACGTGGTGGAAGCAGCCTGAGACATTTCGTTACGCACGCAACGTGGCTGGCTCGATCGGCACGTGCTACCTACCGACGTTCGACGTATATGTATGGGGTGCACGAGCGGAGCCACGATTGAGATGGCTAGACGGGACAATCGTAGGAGTATATGCAGTGCAAGTTGGAGGGGCACGTGGCGTTGGATCGACCTTACCACGGAAAAACAGAGGAAGCAGACGTTACAAAAGACACCCTTTTTCTTGCGAGATAGGCGCGAGAACGTTGTATATGTTCTGCAACTCCGCCGGCGAGTCCGGTCCGAGATTGCGGAGCGAGAGCAAGCGTCGTAGGTGAAGTAGTCGAACACGCGAAAGTAAATGACACAGAGAGATATGGAGGAGACCAGCTTTATTAATCAATGATCAGGGTTACAATGATGGGCTCCTCGTTGCTTTATATAGGGACTAGGGGGTCAAGATATAAGTACCCACTTAACGTAAAGAGGGGAATGAGAGGGGCTACCCCGTGCGATACGCACGAGGTGCGCCGCCACCCCAACCGATGACTCGGTTTCCCAACACTCCCCCTTGGGTAATTATCCGTATATCCATGCCTCAAAACTCCGAAAAACCTAGTGGGAAAAAATATGGAGAAAAAGCACATAGTATACGTTATTGTATTGCACGAATTGCCTCGTCAAAAACCACGTGTGAAAAACATCAGGAAAACTCACTCAAGGGAAAAAGAGTACAATCCACTCAACCATCAAGTTGAGTACTCGATCATTGGGATTGAGATTTTAACGACGAGTTTGTGAAGTTTCTCCCCCTGAACCTTGCATCTCTCTAAGTCTCATCATACCGATTCCACGCACACACACCTCTCTAAGGTTGATGCCGGTAATGATTTAGTGAACATATCAGCAAGATTGTCACAAGACTTAGTATGCAAAACTTTCACCTCATTCAACGGTTGCAGCTCATGTGCATAGAAGAACTTGGGACTAATATGCTTAGTGAGGTTACTCTTCACATAACCCATCTGGACTTGTGCAACACAAGCAGCATTATCTTCATAGATAATGGTAGAGGTTTGTACGGTGTTCAGCCCACATGTCTGCTGAATGTGGCTGATCATCCGCCGAAGCGATACACACTCTTTCAACGCTTCGAATAGTGCCATGATTTCTGAGTGGTTTGGGGAAGTTGACACAAGTGTTTGCTTGGATGATTTCCAGGAAAACGCAGTTCCACCACAAAGGAAAATATATCCAGTCTGCGATTTGCAATCATGCGGGTCCGATAGGTACCCAGCATCGGCATAGCCTATAATAGATAGGTCTTGATTCCTTTTATAAAATAGGCCAAGATCTTTGGTCCCTTGCAGGTACCGGAAGACGTCCTTGACACCTTTCCAATGTCTTTTGGTAGGTTCAGAACTGTACCTCGCAAGCAAACTGACGGCGAACGCAATGTCTGGCCGTGTACAGTTTGCGAGATACATGAGTGCTCCAACTGCACTCAGGTAAGGAACCTCTGGTCCCAGAGTTTCCTCCCCCTCTTCCTTTGGCCTAAACGGGTTCTTGTCTGGCTGTAAAGACCTCCCGACCATCGGGGTCTTAGAATGATATGCCTTATCAAATTCAAACCTTTCCAATACCTTCTGGGTGTAGGCCGACTGGTGCACTAGAATCCCATCAGGGGAATGTTCAAGTTGCAGACCTAGACAGAACTTGGTTTTACCCAAATCCTTCATCTCGAATTCCGACATCAGGTAGGAACTCGCTTCCTCAATATCCTCAGGTGTACCGATTATGTTTAAATCGTCCATGTACACCGAGATTATACAGAATCCATCTTGGGATCGCCGTATAAAAACACATGGGCAATCTTTATTGCTCGTGTAGCCCTTCTCATGAAGGAAATCGCTCAAGCGATTGTACCACATTCTACCAGACTGTCTGAGTCCGTACAATGCCTTTTGAAGTTGGACACTGTATAGACCCCTGTTTGCTCTATCATGGTTCGGAACAGGGATACCTTCTGGAACCTTCATGTATATGTTCGAATCCAAGTTACCATACAGGTAAGCAGTGACAACATCCATTAGTTTCATTTTCAAGCCCATGTTTACTGCCATCGAGATCAAGTATCTAAAGGTAACTCCATCCATGACCGGGGAATAAGTCTCCTCAAAGTCGACACCTGGTCGTTGAGTGAACCCTTGAGCGACGAGCCTTGCTTTGTACCGTACTACCTTATTATTTTCATCTCTCTTTCGAACAAAAACCCACCTATGGCCAACAGGGCGAATGTGGGGAGGAGTTCGACAAACTGGTCCGAACACCTTTTTTTTGTTGAGAGATAATAATTCGGCAGTAATTGCCTGCTGCCAATCTTTCCAATCCGACCTTTTCTTGCAATCAGCGAGCGTGTTAGGCTCAGGGTCAAGATCTATGATTGAGGCAATTTTCGTAGCAAAGTTGATGTCGACAATCACCATTGCTCGGTTCAGGGACTCCCCCGTATAAATATAATTTATGGCCATTTCGTCATGGAGCGCATCCGGCGCAAACACTTGCTCTACCAAATTTCCCATTATGGGAGCAAGGTCCTTTAGATTTCCCGCGCCGATGTGTGCGCTCACATCTCCGCTGGGTGTTTCCCCTATGGGAAAGTTTAAGTCCGGAATTTCGTGTACTGAATTTTCCGTACTTGTGCCAGGTCTCGACTGGCTCCCCGTTTCAATTTGGGGTACTTTGGCGACAGGCTGCAATAAACCTCTCTTATCCTTTTTCGTCAGGCGTCCCCGAGTACTTGGGATTTGAGAAGCCGGATTTCTCGTCCTTTTAGGCCTTTGGACGGGAGTGGGTATACCATCATTTTTCTTCGGTATTTCAACCCTTTTCGGTGCATTGCGTGCATGCACATGCGATTTTGTCACAGTCTTTAAGTCACTAAAGTGGTCAGGCAGTTGATTTGCTAATGACTGCAAATCTATTATCTTTTGGACTTCTCTCTCAGTCTCAGCAGTGCGCGAGTCATGAGCGTGGATCCCCGTGGCTTGCCACGTGATTTCTCGACTTTTAGCATCAAGGGGTTGATTCTCTCCCCCTAAAGTCGAGAAAAGATCCTTGTCAAAAATGCAATCAGCAAAACGAGCCGTGTGACAGTCACCTGTCATGGGGTCCAGATACCTGATTATGGACACAGTCTCATAACCAACGTATATCCCCGACTTACGGAGCGGGCCCATCGCCGATCGCTGAGGGGGTGGTATTGGTACATATACCTGGCAACCGAACCTACGAAGGTGGGAAATTTTTGGTGCCGACCCTTGCGCAAGCTGAACATGAGAGTGGATGTTGTAGGCTGACGGTCTAAAGTTGATGAGATTGGCCGCGTGTAACACTGCGTGGCCCCAACATGTAGTTGGTAAATTACAACCCTGAAGGAGCGGTCGGGCAATGAATTTAATTCTTTTAATCAATGCCTCGGCAAGTCCATTTTGTGTATGAACATGTGGTACCGAGTGCTCAACTTTGATTCCCATTGCCATGCAATAATCATCGAACGCCTTTGAAGTAAATTCTCCGGCCTTGTCCATTCGAATAGACTTTATACGATAATCTGGGAAATTATTCCTCATTTGTATGATCTGTGAGATCAATTTTGCAAAGGCATGGTTCCGTGTTGACAGCCGGCAAACATTAGACCATTTAGAGGAAGCATCATTGAGCACCACGAAGTACCGAAACGGCCCCGCGAGGGGCTGAATTGGACCACATATGTCCCCTTGGATACGTTCCAAGAACGCGGGGATTTCATCCCTCACCTTGAGGGGCGATGGCCTAATGACTAACTTCCCCTTAGCGCATGCGGAGCACACGAAATCATCAGGATTCGGGAAGTTCTTCACGTTAACATTATGGCCATGCGAGTTGTTAATTATATTTCTCATCATCCTAAGTCCGGGGTGGCCTAACCTATCGTGCCAGAGGCAGAAGAGTTCAGAGCTTCTAAAGACGGTCTTGAGGGTAGTGTACACGGGCGGTGCTACTATCTTAGTGTAGTATAGCCCTGTGTCAAACGAAGGAAGCCTTTCGATAACATGTTTACCACCGGCATCCCGCTTTGTGATGAGTAGGCACTCCTTGCCGTTTTCATCATCGGTCTCAGCATGGAAACCATTAGCGCGAATGTCTCTAAAGCTCAAAAGAGTACGAGTCGACTCCGGGTACAACAACGCATCATTAATGATCAAAGTTGTTCCCATAGGGAGTATAATAGTGGCTCGTCCGGAGCCAACTATGTGAGAACCGCAGCCGGCGATTGTCATAATACTTCCCGGAGATTTTTTAATGGACTCAAAGTACTTAGTTTCTCGTAAAATGGTATGAGTGGTGGCGCTATCGGCAAGGCATGTTTCCTCCATTCGGGCGCCACACGCGTTCTAAAATATGACATCTAATAAATGTAATGAGGAAGAAAATACATTAAAAATAAATGCACACATCTCAGAACATAACATGCTATCATGTATAAATAATGGAATAAATGAATAAATGTCATCCAATCTCCAAAGTAAAGAATAAGTTTATGCTCTCATAGAGCTTACAACCAAATCGAATTTATTCAATTTTATTGTATCAAACCACGGAATCATGATAACCAAAGAGTTATGCTAAGTGGACTCGGTGAAGAAGCCATTCACTTCAGCCGCAATCTCCATACTAGTGAGCTGATCCTCCTTAGAAATCATCTTGGAGGCAGCATCAATGTCTAGTGGTGGCGCCACCGCCGAGGCGACCATGTGGTCAACCTCCATGGCGACGTGGGCATCGGTAGAGACCGCCAAAGCTACCGCGATGGGCACCACGGGGGTCGCCTCTATGGGCGCAGCAGGGGGCGCAGCTATCATCACGGGTGCTGCCATGGGCGCCGGTGCTGCTCCCTCCTGAACCAAGGCGAGGTGTGCCTCACGCGCCTTCCGAGCCTTGTATGCTTCGACGACCTCCGGTGGTGCGCGGCACTGTCGGGAGAAATGCTCCACCGAGCCACAACGGAAGCAGTCCTGAGGCCTCTGCCCTCCCTTGCCCGGCTTGTTCTGCTTAGCCGGGGCGGGGGGGTGAGGGCCCTTCTTCTTGCCCTTGCGGCCCCTCTTCTTCTATTGAGGCTTGCGGACTTTGAGAGTGTTCACCTCCTGGCGAGAATTCCCCCCAAGTGGTTGCGCGACAAAGTTCTTTTTGAGAACCTCGTCCTGTGCCTCTGCCACCTGGAGGACGTCAATCAACTCTGAATACCTCGTGTAGTTCCCCTGACGGTAGTTCCGTGAGGACTGGACCGCATCAGGGTGAAAAGTGGATAGGGTTTTCTCAATCTTCTGGGAGTCGGTAATCTCAGTACCGTACAACCGAAGAGTCGTACAAATCTGGTGCAGAGCCGAATTGTACTCCCCAACCGTCTTGAAGTCCGCAAACCATAGACGGATCCACTCTGCCTCTGCACGTGGCTTCACAGTGTACTTCAGCCGCTCAAACCGCTGCTTAAGAGCGGTCCAAAGGCCAGAAACACTGAGCTCAGCCATATACTCATCTTTCAGAGTAGGTGACAGGTGATGACGGAGAAAGTGCAGAGCCTGCGCATTCTCAGTTTCGAACTTGGGATCAGTGGCGGCCAGCTGGGCCGCCTTACCGATCGCCCTCAGGAGGGTTTTGCCCTGGAGAAAAATCTCGCAGTCTGAGGACCATGACAGGTAGTTCAGCCCTGTCTGGGCAAACTCAGCAAACTCCTTGTGGACAATTCCGGCCATCTGCGATTTATGCAAAAATCATGAGATTACAGCAGGTAATCTTTTGCACAAAGCGATGTTGATAAACTTATTCAATAAAAAGACGTTCCAATATTTAAAACATGCTATTATATGACTTACTAAATGATTAAGAGTGCTAAACAATTAATCTGCAGCAGTAAAATCATACAATAATATCATATTACAAAAGATAGCATGTTAAGCGCATCTGGTATGTGAAAACTAGCCCAAAAATTGAATTTCCGAGGCATTTTTAAGCCCAAATACGTGTTTTCAGCGGAAACAGACAGTTCCAGGGGCTTCTACGCGAAATATTACAGCAGGAATAAAATTTCGCGTAAAATCTGGAAACTTCGGGGGCTCAAATGCAAAGAACCGCGCGCGCGTGTGCTCTCTGGCCTGGTCCGGTGCGCTCGCAGGCCGAAATGGGCCGTCGGCCCGTGTAGCCAGCCCCACCGCCCTCCCCCCGTTTTCTTTTTTTAGAGGAAAGGAAAAATGGGACCCGGTCCACAGTAGCCCACTGGGCCGGCTGCTCGCCAGCTCAGGGGTCGCTAGGGGTTCCTAGCGCCCGAGCGGCGGCGGCGGCACGTACGCACGACGTGGCTAGGGCAGGCCAACGCGCGTACTCGCGGCGGCGGCGGCCACGCACGCACGCACGCAGGGCGC
>NC_041391.1:140244047-140271372 GCF_002162155.2 Triticum dicoccoides
CCAGTGGCGCGGCGCGGCCAGCGGGGCCTGCGGCCACGGCACGGCGGCGGCGGCGACAAGGGCCAAGCAAGCCAGCCCGCCGGGCGCAGCTACCTTACGCGCACACGGAGGCGGCCAGCAGCCGGGACCGGCAGGGCCTACGGCGGCACGAAACGTGCATCGGGCACGGGTATGGCGAGCTGCTTGGGACGGCGACGCCGGCGTTGGGATCTCAAAAATATCATCGTGTTCATCGGGAACATCGACGGCGCGTGGCACAGCGGGTGCGTTGCGGCGGTACCGTGATCATCTGGATCGCGATCTGTACCGACTCCCTATAGTGCAGTCAACAAGTTCCTCTTAGTTCAAGAACATCGACATTGGTCGGCGATGTGTTTGTCCGCTCGGTTCTTGGGAGGAAAATCCGCACCATAGGTAGATCAAATCCGAAAAAGAAACTAATCGCAAAAACGGAATCGCGGTAACGAGAGGAATCCATTTTTGCAAAGATGGGGATCGAATCTTATACCTCCGCGGGATCGACGAAAGCCTGCGTGATGCAGGCTTGACGCAGGCTTGACGGAGAGTTGGTGGAGCGAAGCGTGCTGATAACGTGTTCCGCAACTCCGCCGGCGAGTCCGGTTCGAGGTTGCGGAGCGAGAGCGAGCATCGTAGACGAAGTAGTCGAACACGCGAAAGTAAATGACACAGAGAGATATGAAGGAAACCAGCTTTATTAATCAATGATCAGGGTTATAATATTGGGCTCCTCATTGCTTTATACAGGGACTAGAGGTCAAAAGATAAGTACTCACTTAGCGTAAAGAGGGGAACGGGAGGGGCTACCCCGTGCGATACGCACGAGGCGCGCCGCCACCCAACCGATGAGTTTCCCAACAGTATACTTCCGTGGCCGGGAAGCGGATGGAATTGTAGGCAGGCTGGCTGGTTTCGCGGCAGGTGGTCGGTACACGCACGCAGTTTGAGTACCGGCGAAGCAGTTGGTTGAGTCGCAGGCACAAGCGCATGCTCCACCTACGTACGTACATCCGCTGTAGCGTTGTTCGCGTGGCAGGTCGCTGTTTGGCGTGGGGTTTCCACGCATACGTACGGATGTGCGTGCGTGTCTTAGGACACATACAATGATACTATCTTAGGAGTGCCACATAGAATAAATAATGAGGTGAAAAAGAGATAACTCATAAGAAAAGGTTTGTCTTACCTTATTTCAGAAAAGACAAGAGATGATCTCTTAGCACAATATGTTTCATCACATTTTTAGGAATAACTAGTTATTGAAGATAAGGCTAAAAGATGTCCCATTATAGACTTTTTTTCTTGTCATCTTTAAATCACATGCAAGACTTAAGATAAGACTTTGTTATCAATTATTTTACATGCCCTCAGACTCACCGAACTGGCAGTAGAGGTTTAGAACCGCTTGTGTACGTACGCATGTACTCCTATCTTCGTGCGTATGTCAGACTCTCCAACCGCTGCAAAAAATTCTATATGTACGTACCGGCAGAAGTGAGTGTGACCCGAAAGCTACGGCCGTGCCTGCCCGCCCGGTACTCTGTCTATCAAGACTGTTTATTTATCTTGTACTTTGATTTGTAGGATTATTAATTCCAGTCTACAAAAATGTCTTACCAACATCTGTTCGTGCTAGGAAAAAAAAATCACGGGGAGCTAGGGCAATTCGAAGCAAGCCGCTTTGAGTCGAAAATGATTGGGAGCAAGGCGCCAAACAAGATGACACCATGCCGGGTCCCCGATCATCACCTCTCTTTCGCGCGCCCCATATATCCAGCCACATGTTATGGTGTTAAACCACCAAAGATTTCCCATTTTATTTGCTGCACATGGACATTAGCGTTTGTCCTAACAGGAAGAGACACGGAAGTACGCCGTCACCAAAGCCGCCGGTCCTGGCTGCTTACCAAACCGAACAAGCAATACATGTACCGGTGGCAGGCTGCTAGCTAATTGGCAGAAATCACGAGATTAGCATTACCTAATCTCCCGCTGCGGGGCCTGGCCGGCGGCGGCGAGGAAACAATCAACGGCCTAGCACTAGGACAAGGGTAGTTGATTAGACAAGGCCGAAAAAAGTGTGGCTAACTATCAGTCGACTAAAACTTAATCAAGTCTAAGTCAAGTAATATAATATATAAGAAAAAAAGGATAAATTAATTTTTTTTGCACGGATCTCTACAAAAAATCTTATGAGTATAGCATCAACTGAGACTTGATTAAATCTCATTCAACTAAGATTTAACACTCCTGAAAAAACTAAGATTGTTTTGCTTCGCAATAGATTTCATCTTCATTAATGAATGAAACAACTAAGATTTTTTTGGCTAATTGCAAAAACTAGAAGAAAAAAAACTAAGGCCCTCTTTGATTCGATATAGCATTTGAGGCCACAGGAAAAACAAAGAATTTTTAAAACGAGGTTGGAGCGGATGCCATTCCTGTGAAATATAATACACATAATTGTTTTAAAATATCCCTACAAGATCCAATCTTACAAATCAAACGACCAACATAGGATTTTCTTTTTTTGAGGATTATAACGCCCCAAAAATCTTATAGAATTCATTTAACTCAAAGGAGCCCTAAAGACAGAAAGAACATCTTCTTCGCAACCCCGCGACCGCGCATCTTGCTTTCTCATCAAGTTGTTGCGGGATCTTGAAAATCATAAGCAGCCTGGAATTTAGATGCTATCCCATCATACAATTTGCGAGCTTGAGAGATGTTGGCTCGTTTCGCACACAAATGATTTCTGGAGTTTGAAGATGTCGTTTTACATGTAGGCCAAACCAAATTCTCCATTGATTTGATGGGCTAACCTCTTGCCTTGCTTGTCTAAAAATGTTGCCAATCTATCATGTAGTCAAATATGTTGGCCGCAAAACCATTTAGCCATGTAACTATAATGCCATCGCGTGAAAGAGAAACATGTCATTTTAAATGGTCTCGAGTTTTAAAATGTCGCCGTCGTCAGCCCCTGACCTCGCCGCTCCGAGGAGGAGACGGCAATGTTCATCATAGAAATCGATGTATAACCAAGTATAAGTAGTAGGATGTGATCAAGTGTTGGCCCGCTCGTATTGAATGCAGTCTTGCATTGATTGATTCCATATTGAGAACCAAAACAGTGGGGTTTGCACACAAAAAAATAATAATTCGCGCCTTCGAAAGGAAATCCTTGACCACCTTGTGCCATTCAGTAATTTCACGCTTTTAACAGGAGTTTCTTTTTCTTTGTGTTTGGTATATACACAAGCTCAAGCGTGTTGGCACGCTCTGTACGTAGGAGGACCCCGTGAGGGTGGTACATAGTCCTGGCCATCTCAGGCCCGGCCCTGTCGGCCCACCCAGGCCCGGCCCTAAAATCCAGGGCCTAGGCCTGATGGGCTTGCTCGTGGGCCGGGCTTGGGCCTAAGTTTTGAGCCCACCAGCAGGGTCTGGGCGGGCTTGGGCTTGGCATATTGGCATTTTAAGGAAGAGGCCCGGCCCACGGCCCTAAGCCCTAAGGGCTTTTGAGGGCTTTTTATCAGGTGGGCCGGGCTTGGGCTTGAAAAGTAGGCCCGATGGTAAGGCCTGGGAGGGCCCGGGCCTCAGTTTTCTGCTGTGGACATTTTTAGGCCCGGCCCATGGCCAGATATAGTGGTACAAGCCACATTCATGCTCTCGGTCGGCCGGTCCGGGCATACATGCATCTTTGCCTGTGCCCGAAAACGGAAAAGCCAATAATACAACCGCAGGCGACTCAACAACAGTGCGGGTGTGGGTCGGACCATGCGTGTCCACCCTGCGTGGTGCGGCCGGCCAGGCCCGAGCCGGTCAACGGTCCACCACGCACGTCGTGCCCGCCAGTCTCTCCGCACGACGACGGCTAATCCCGGGGGCCAGGCTGCTAACAATCCTGGATTTTGCTGCAATAATCCCTCACTTATGAGTTGCCTGCCACAGGAGAGAGGAGAGGAGAGAGCATTCCGATTCTTTATTACCACCTCGTTTAATCATCGGCACTCGGCGAGCAGAGCAGAGCAGCCGAGGGCAGCTGAGGTCCATCCAGATCCAGCAGGGCACGAGCCACACGAGAAAGTTTCAAAGCATCTCTCGCTCCCCTCTATCGAGAAGAGTCTCCCCTTCCCTTCCTCCTCGCGAGGAGGCAGCAAAGCCCAGCAAGCAAGCAAGGAAGCTCCTTGCTGCTCCTCCAGATCTAGGTGAGGTCGGAGCCTCGGAGGGGGAGGGCGCGCTGGGGTCGGCGTCGGAGATGAAGGCGGCGCTGCGGAGCCGGCAGGAGCCGCGGCGGGTCAGCAACGGCGTCATCATCGCCGCCATGCTCCTCTCCCTCTGCGTCCTCAGCATCGTCAAGGCCAGATACTGCTCCACCCCCTTCGGTATGTACTAGTATATGCCTAGCTTCTTCTTTCCCTTCTCTTTTCTGTGGAGCCTCGACCTAGCTGGTTCGATGGATGGATGGATGGATGGATGAGAGGTTGAATGTTTCTTGCGGTGGCCGCAGGCAAGCCGGACGACCAGCTCAAGGAGCAGATGAACTCCAGCATCCGGATGGAGACCGACGACGAGCCCACGCCCGCCGCCACCACGGTCGGAGGTGAGCGAGCACAGCCCCGCCCCTGTCTTCCGGATAGATCGATTCATAGATTCGGCCGAGCTTGCTAGAATTGACTGATTTGGGGACGAAATGTATGTCGAGTATGTCGCTCAAGACTGTTCCTTTTCTTTCTTGATTGGTCAGGCTCAGAGGAGGACGCGGAGGAGGATGTGGAAGAGGACAGCGCCGCGCCGGTGCCCAAGGTCACCACGGAAAGGGCGGAGAAGGTCGTCTCCATGTCCGGCGCCGGCGCGGGGAGGAAGGATAAGGATAAGGGGCACAAGAAGAAGAAGCCGACCTGCTTCATGACGAGCAAGCGTTCGGAGCGGTGCGAGGCGGCGGGGGACATTCGGGTGGTCGGGAACGCCTCCACCATCTACATCGACTCGTTGGACAGGGAGTGGAGGACCAAGCCGTACGCGCGGTACCACGACCCCGTCGCCATGACCCACGTCCGGGAGTTCGTCCTCAGGCCCTTCCCCGCCGACGCGCCGCCGCCGGCGTGCACCAAGAACCACTCCGTCCCCGGGTTTGTGTTTTCCAACCGCGGCTTCTCCGGCAACCTGTACCACGACTACACGGACGTGCTGGTGCCGCTGTTCCTCAGCACGCGCAAGTTCAAGGGCGAGGTGCAGTTCCTGCTCAGCGACCTCAAGCCCTGGTGGGTGGCCAAGTTCCGGCCGCTGTTCCGGCAGCTCTCCAAGTACGAGGTGGTGGACGTGAACAACGACCTGGAGGTGCACTGCGTGCCCCGCATCGTCGTCGGCTCCGACTTCCACAAGGACATGGGCATCATCCCCTCCAAGGCCGCCGGCCGCGTCTCCATCGTCGACTTCAAGCGCACCCTCCGCGACGCCTTCGGCCTCGAGCGCGCGGCGGCCTCCCGCGGCGGCGCCACGGGCGCCGGCAAGCCGCGCCTCCTCATCATCTCCCGCAAGAACTCGCGCCGGTTCCTCAACGAGCGGGAGATGGCGGCCGCCGCCACCGCCATGGGCTTCGACGTGCGCATCGCGGAGCCCGACCAGCACACCGACATGTCCACCTTCGCGCGGCTCGTCAACTCGGCGGACGTGATGGTGGGCGTGCACGGCGCCGGGCTGACCAACATGGTGTTCCTCCCCGCCGGCGCCGTGCTGATCCAGGTGGTGCCCTTCGGCGGCCTGGAGTGGCTCACCGGCGTGACCTTCAAGAACCCGGCGGCGGACATGGAGGTGACGTACATGGACTACAACGTGCAGCTGGAGGAGAGCTCGCTGCTGGAGCAGTACCCGCGGAACCACCAGGTGCTGACGGACCCCTACGCCGTGCACAAGCAGGGCTGGGACGCGCTCAAGGCGGCCTACCTGGACAAGCAGAACGTGCGGCTGGATCTGGACAAGTTCAGGGCCACGCTCCGGGACGCGCTCAGCCGGCTGCCGCCGGCGTCGACGCCGGCGGCCTGAGCCCGCCCTGCTCGGCCACGTCCGTCCCCAATCCGGTAGATATAGGTCCGTCCGTGTATATCTATCTGCTCTGCTCCGCTCCGTGCCTGCCTCGTTTTGCTTAACTTGATTCTTGATTTCTTCTTCTTCTTTCTTCTTCCTCTTGCTGCTCTTGTGGTAAGTAAGACCCCATTGACGGCGAGCAAGAACATGTGGTTACAGAGGATGTTTGGTTCATACCCTTTTGTGATTATTTGTTTCTTATATCAGTTAATTAATTTACATGAAAGATGCCAAGAACATGTAGCAGTAGAGCAAGAACATGAAAGTTCGGCCTCCTTCTCCATTTTGTCGATCCATGAATCCATGTCAAGAACACGTCGCAGCACTTATCTTCCCTCCCTTCGCCCAATCTCCAATGGCAATGGCAATGGCATGTCAGAATCCATGGGTTGGCTCCGGAGAAGCTCGGTCATGGGGGAGAGAGGAGGAGGACTGCGACTTGGCGAGCTCCTGCTCCGTGTCAGCCAGCTAGCTGATGGGTTTGTCTTGTCTGGCTCGTTGGCAGCTGCCGGGAAGTGGTGGAGCGGTTTCGTCAGCCGATCGATGTGTTGGTTGATCGTTCGGCCAGCGGAAAAGAAATCAAAGTTTGGCTGATTCCTTCGCCGTGGTTCGTGGACGCGTCGCTGTCGCCGAACTGGGCAGCTGCCAACTCCGAGCTACCTCCGGCCCCGGCCTGCCTGCCAGCGTCATCTCGGTGTGACATCGTGAGGCGCACGGGCTGCCCGAAGCTTCGGCGGTCTTCTTCTCGGCTCTTTCCAGGCGGAGAAATGTCAGCGGCCGCCGTGTGTCGCCGTCCGGTCTCGTTATCTTTCTTTCGCATTTCGCCGTCTGGTTAAAAGGCAGACTTGTTCAGCGATTTTCTTCTTCTTTTGAGACCGGACCTATTCAAGGAGTATATTCGCGGCCGGACCACCGGGTCTTCTTCACGAGAGTGAAATTTGTTGAGTGGATTAAGAATTAACTTTCATGTGAGTGGAATTTATTGTCTTCTCTCTCTCGATAAATGCCGCCTTTATTAATTCAAGATCTAGCTAGAATGCACATAACCAACACTAACAGTCTCGCACTGTAAACAGGAAGATATAATGGCAGAAGTTTTAAAAAGAAATTGTCTAGGAAAGACATGTGAAAGAGAGGACCAATCTAGTGAAATATTTACCTGAAGTATATTAGGAAAATGCGGGAAACATCTTGTACTTGGTCAGGAATTCTAGTTGATGTCGAGAGACATGATCGTCGAAAACGAGTACAGAAAAAGTGGAAGGAAAATACCCTTTGGAACATACTGGTAATTACACCTGGTTACGTATTTTATTTTTTAAAAATTCAGAAAAAGTCAAAACGTTTCAAAACTTTTTCCCGACAATCTTGAGCTGTCATTTCTAGCGTACAAAAAAAATATTCGGCAACGAAATATTCTCTGACAAAAATGACAAATATTCTCTGACAATAGCGTGAACAGCACGACGTATATAGTGACAAATTTATATTTTTACGTCCACAACAACATCGAAGTCATTCTTCGCGAAAGTTTTTATATGAGTGTAACAATAAATCTACTTTTTTTTGACTTTCTTAAACATTACTATTTCTTCAAAAAAAAATCGGGTGTAATTACACCTGGGAGCCAAACATTCCTGTCCAAGTGGAACAACAACTTTTGAAACTAGATGATGCCCCACACATTGCTGCGGGATATCTTGGGAAAACAAATGCATAAATAGTTACTAAAAAAACATCTACAACTAATGGAAGGAAAATGTAATATGAAAACATACAAAGTGTATTTAAATTCAGTTAAAATAATGTCACTTCAAACAAAATGTGAAGCTTCAACTACATAGATATGGGACAATCCCCCAACACATTATCAATACAAAATCTAGTGCAAAGAATAAATTGTGAAGAATTAACATGCCTGAATTTATGATGTGGCACCATTGCGTGCATAGTGTAATGCAAAAAATGGAATTGACGACTTGCATGCATGGCTTGCTTATGTGGCATGGTTGCATGACTAGGAAAAATAGGTAATGGGTTGTAGTTATTTAGGAATAGAAGATAGAAAGGAAATATTAATCTATTGGAGAGTACTTACCAACACGTCCATGAAGAATGTTTCATTGTGATCAGGAGAATGAACTTCTACAGATAAAAGAAAATAATACTTGGTTAATTGGCCTACCTATAGTACGTTCGCCAAAAGATTATGGGAGGCTTGGAATCCTGAATCTGACCAATGTTAATCAGAGATCACTATGCAAAAGATTGTGGAAGTTTGAGAATGTTGAAGGCACCTGGTATAGTACATTACCAAATAAACATGCGCAGAACCAAGTTTTGTCCCAGTGCCAAAAAAGGAGCGTGTCTCACATTTCTGGCGGAGACTGATGGGCGCAAATCACTTTTCCAAGAAGTTTGTTAGTGCAGCTAAAACCTTGTTACAGGAAAAGATTTGCGTGAATGGATCTCTATGGATTACTCAATTCCCAACCCTTTAAAATATCACATTCCATAAATTGTTGACGATGTAAAGAATGATGGATGGGGTTGCATCAGATTCACAAAAATGCATGGGGAGAGACCATAGAGCAAGAGTCTAATCTAGAGAATCTGGTGAATGCTTTTAATTTGAGTGATGAGGAAGACATGGCGAGATTGAGAATTGGGATTAAAACAAGTTTAATATGAGAGATCCACAAAAAAACTTTTCTTATTCGTCTTTTTCTATCTTCCTACTCATCTCCACTATACCCCTCGTTTTCTAATTCCTTCCATTCTACCATACTCCACCCTCCTGAATGCATATATAGTTTGAAACTTCCATATGGTCTATTCTATTCTCTCTCCTACAACTCTAGGCTATATATTCATACGCATTTTAACTATTTTTTTGCAACCAAGCAGATTATCTGGAACCATGCATGAATTGAGCTAAGATGCAAAAAAAATTTATTTCCAAAAATAGTCAATTCAATGATGACCCTCCATGGCTTTTCCCGGCGGTCTGGAGAAAGCAGCAATCAATAGGACTTTCCTAATCCTCCCTTCCTTTCAGGAAGAACGTGAAATTATTTTTCCTTAAATGGGAGCAGCTCGCTCAGAACAATTCTTCTCTATCCATAGTTCATGGCCTATTAGAAGTAGAGCAGCTAAAATCTTTTGATATGATCGGTTATAGGTTTTACATGGAATCCGAGAGATTAGGGCATTCCTCTAGTCAATGCTTAAAAATGGTCTCTTGACCAAGGAAAATGTTCTCGAGAGAGGCTGGACTAGAAATTATTGTTAGATATTTGATTGTGCCCTAGCTAAACTAGTTTGGCAAGTGACCCTTTTGTGCTTTTGGTCTAAATAGACCTCTGGCATAATTGATGATCTCTTCAGGGGGTAGATTCCCTCCTTACCGATCATCCCAACGCAAACTAGTTCTTTCTTTGGAGCATCTGTTTGTTACACGACTCATAACACTAGGAAAACACTTTTCTTTAGACAACATCATATGAGTAATCTTGTTGATGTGATCTTTAGTTTATGCAACACCCTTGACACATCGTATGTTTGTGGAAAGAACATAGTCCAATAAGCCATGAAGGGGGAGTTCCAATGATAAAGATGGTGGTTTCGGAGGCCATGGAAAAGATTGTTACTATGCAAAAGATTGTGAAAATTGGAGAATGCCAAAAGCACTTGGTATAGTGCATTGCCAAATAAACATGTGCATAACCAAGTTTTGTCCCGATGCCAAAAACAGGAGCATGTCTCAGATTTCTGGCGAAGCCTGATGGGAGTTAATCACATTCCTTGTTGCAGGAAAATATCTGCGTGAATGGATCACCATGGATTACTCAATTTCCAACACTTGACAATATCACATTCTCTAAATTGTTGACGATGTAAAGGATGATGGATGTGGTTGCATCAGATTCACAAGAACTGCGTGGGGGGAGACCATAGAGCAACAATCTAATCTAGAGAATCCCGTGAATGCTTTTGATTTGAGTGATGAGGGAGACATGGTGAGATTGATAATTGGAATTAAAACAAGTTTAATATGAGATATCTACATTGGCAGCTAAAATATTTTGATATGATCAGTTATAGGTTTTATGTGGAATCTGAGAGATAACAACATTCCTCTAGTCAATGCGTAAAATGGTCTCTTGACCAAAGAAAATATTCTCAAAATAGGTTGGACTAGAAATGATCATTTGATATTTGATTGTGCCCTAGCTAAATTAGTTTGGAATGTGACCCTTTTGTGCTTTTGGTCTAAATAGACCTCTGGCATAATTGATAATCTCTTTAGGGGTAGATTGCCTCCTTACTGATCATCCCAACGGAAACTAGTTCTTTCTTTGGAGCATCTGTACACGACTTGTAAAACTAGGAAACCGGTTTGCTTTAGGCAACATCATACCAGTAATCATGTTGGTGTGATCTTTAGTTTATGCAACACCCTTGACACATCGAATGTTTTGTAGAAAGAACATAGTCCAGGAAACTATGATGGAGGAGTTCCAATGATAAAGATGGTGGTTTTGGAGGCCATGTACACATTTAATGTCCCTCCAATTTGGGCAGTTGTCTAGGCTTGACAGTGGAGCCTTGCTCTACCGTCATTGTTTTTATGGTGATCTGAACTGCAATTAGCCTCTTGAGCATGTTAATTTGGGCAGTTGTCTAGGATCGGGTGTTATGGACCTGAAAGTGATGAATTCATGTTTGCTGACCAAGTGGCTTTGGAAGTTACCATAGGATTGAGGGGTTGTAGCAAGAATTGTTATCTAAGAAGTGTCCGAGTAGAAAACCCTTATCATGTTGGACCGATGGTGCTAGATGCTCACGCTTTTAGCAAAGTCTGGTGAATGTTAAATCATACATTCCAACAATTAAATCGTTAGAGAATCCAAGAGATAGGGCCAAAACAATATTTTTCAAACATGCGTGGATAGGAGATAAATTTTGGATGATTTATTTCCTAGACTATACACCCCGACATTTACAAAAATGGTTTATGTTCAATACGTCAAAACTGAGAGGTTTGAGGTTATCCAATTTAGAAGAACCTTGCATGAGGAAACTGCTGCTCAATGGGAGGAATTGAAGCAGTTAGTGGATTCTGTTGAGCAGAAGGATTGCAAAGATAGAGTCAGTTGGTCTCTCAACAATAAGAACACGTTTGTGGTGAGCGATCTTTGCCTACATGTGAAGGCTTCTAGGCTAGTTGGATACAAATCAGTCTCGAAGCTTAAAGTGCCTCACAAGATAAAGATCTTCTTGCGGTTGATGCTCAAAAGTGGTATATTGACTAAGAACAATATGTTGAGGAGAGGATGTATAGGGAATGATCAATGCGTTGTTTTTGTTGTGAGAAGGATATAATTAATCATCTACTTTTTTTATTGTGGTCTTGCTAGGTTGTTGTGGCAAGTGATGATATGGGCTTTTGCATTTCCTAGACCTCCAGGGAGAGTCACATATTTTTTGTGGGGTTGGGTAAAAATTATCCCAAGAAATAAAAGAAATTGGTTATTTGTGGTGGGGTCACCATCTAGTCGACTTTATGAAAAAATAGGAATAGGGCTTTTTTGATGATCCGACTTTAGTGGATTACAATTTGAGCTAATATCTTAAAAGGTGGAGCATTTTGTAGAAGGAACAAGATCAAAGAAGAACTGATTTTTGTGTGGAGAAGATTGAGAAGGTGCTTGAGGAGATCTTTGCTACGAGTCACGGATGGAATCCGCTAAACAGAAGAATTGTAGTGGTCAGAGTGCGGATTGCATGGCATGAGGTGTACATATCCTTTCACAAATGCTTTTGATCTTTAGGCACTTGAGCCAGTTTTGTTTCATGTTATATGTTGCTTCTAGTGGCTATTATGGTAGTATATGTTTGTTAAATTGGTAATTTCTTGATTGATTTAATCTATAAATAAATCATGAACATGGCACTGACAATATTAAACTCATTCTGATATCCAAACATATAAGAAAGGTACTGTACATAGAACAAATTTATCTATGTAGACAATTAGTATGGTTAATACAGAAACAAACAAGAGAGGGATAAAATGTTGGGGAACATAGTAATTTCAAAAAAATTCCTATGCACACGCAAGATCATGGTGATGCATAGCAACGAGAGGGGAGAGTGTTGTCTACGTACCCTCGTAGACCGAAAGCGGAAGCGTTAGCACAACGCGGTTGATGTAGTCGTACGTCTTCACGATCCGACCGATCAAGTACCGAACGTACGGCACCTCCAAGTTCAGCACACGTTCAACCCGATGACGTCCCTCGAACTCCGATCCAGCCGAGTGTTGAGGGAGAGTTTCGTCAACACGATGGTGTGGTGACGATGATGATGTTCTACCGACGCAGGGCTTTGCCTAAGCACCGCTACAGTATTATCGAGGCGGACTATGGTGGAGGGGGGCACCGCACACGGCTAAAAGATCAAACGATCAATTGTTGTGTCTCTAGGGTTCCCCCTGCCCCCGTATATAAAGGAGCAAGGGGGGGTGCGGCCGGCCAAGGGGAGAGGCGCGTCGGGAGGAGTCCTACTCTCACCGGGAGTAGGACTCCCCCCCTTTCCTAGTTGGATTAGGACTTGGGAGGGGGGAAAGAGGAGGGAGAGAGGAAGGAAGGGGGGCGCCGCCCCCCTCTCCTTGTCCTATTCGGACTAGGGGGAGGGGCACGCGGCCCAGCCCTGGCCGCCTCTCCTCTTCTCCGTAAAGGCCCACTAAGGCCCATTAACCTCTCGGGGGATTCCGGTAACCTCCCGGTACTCCGGTAAAATCCCGATTTCACCCGGAACACTTCCTATATCCAAACATAGGCTTCTAATATATCAATCTTCATGTCTCGACCATTTTGAGACTCCTCGTCATGTCCGTGATCACATCCGGGACTCTGAACAACCTTCGGTACATCAAAACATATAAACTCATAATAACTGTCATCGTAACATTAAGCGTGCGGACCCTACGGGTTCGAGAACTATGTAGACATGACCGAGACATGTCTCCGGTCAATAACCAATAGCGGAACCTGGATGCTCATATTGGCTCCCACATATTCTATGAAGATCTTTATTGGTCAGACCGCATAACAACATACGTTGTTCCCTTTGTCATCAGTATGTTACTTGCCCGAGATTCGATCGTCGGTATCTCAATACCTAGTTCAATCTTGTTACCGGCAAGTCTCTTTACTCGTTCTATAATACATCATCCCGCAACTAACTCATTAGTTGCAATGCTTGCAAGGCTTAAGTGATGTGTATTACCGAGAGGGCCCAGAGATACCTCTCCGACAATCGGAGTAACAAATCCTAATCTCGAAATATGCCAACCCAACATGTACCTTTGGGGACACCTGTAGAGCACCTTTATAATCATCCAGTTGAGTTGTGACGTTTGGTAGCACACAAAGTGTTCCTCCGGTAAACGGGAGTTGCATAATCTCATAGTCATAGGAACATATATAAGTCATGAAGAAAGCAGTAGCAACATACTAAACGATCGTGTGCTAAGCTAACAGAATGGGTCAAGTCAATCACATCATTCTCCTAATGATGTGATCCCGTTAATCAAATAACAACTCATGTCTATGGTTAGGAAACATAACCATCTTTGATCAACGAGCTAGTCAAGTAGAGGCATACTAGTGACATTATGTTTGTCTATGTATTCACACATGTATTATGTTTTCGATTAATACAATTATAGCATGAATAATAAACATTTATCATGATATAAGGAAATAAATAATAACTTTATTATTGCCTCTAGGGCATATTTCCTTCATAAATAGGTTATACCCTCCTGTCGGCTTGGTCAAAGCCATGGCGACGCCAGCAACATCCTCGATAGCCCTCTTCTTGGGGGTTTCAAAGTTTTCACCCATGTCGAAGTCGGGGAGGTCGAGGACATTGTCGAAGTAGAGGATGGAGACGACTAGTGGCGAGCAGTCGCATCCGAGACGCACCCCAAAAATCTAATCTCACCTTCTCCCGATGCAGGATCAGAAAGGGCGGGGTTTCTGAGTCCTGCTTTCCCGCACAACCAGGCATACCTGGGATGGGATCACCAGAAGCAGCATCAGTGAAACGAATGTGGGTCTATGCGCGAGGAGGTAGAGCAGATGCGATCTGATCTGGGTGGCGGCTTGGGTTACCGACGCCTCAAATATGTAGGAAGTCGTGGTAGGGAGACGTGGGGCTGGACCCACGCCCAAGTCGGCAATAGCCCATGATCTGACATCTCAAATTTATAGCATGTCCATTGTTGACTCATAATTAATTAGCTATCGGTTCCTCAACTGAAATAAAAAATATAATCCATTCCTTATAGGCAAAAAGTTAGCATGCATACAAATGACATAGGTCAGGGTTTGGCTCGTTCATGAAACACGACGCGCGTTGGCATGATAGGCGACGAAGGAGGTAGAGTGCACGAGGGTCACTCCTCTTCTCAAGTTTTAATAACACGTGAAAAAAAATTCCTTATAAAGAGGTCTCAACTTTTCTACACTAACATGATGAGACTTAACTATTTTTTTTGAGACAACAATGAGACTTAGCTTCCCACCATCTTATGGCAGCTTAGAGATTTTCAGGATTTATTTTATTTATGGGCCCAAAGCGCAGTTATAATCAACAGTATATATCTCGAGATTTGAAAGCTTGTGACTTGTGAGGCTACTCATAGTGGGGAGTATCATATACTAGTATCATGCACATGATACTAGTATATGATACTACCTTCATAGTGCATAGTAACATAGAGTAGTATCATAGAAGATCATATTTATCGTCCATGCTATTTAATATAGTGGCAGACATGCTAGCGGTCATGATTGAGCGTGCCAAGGTTGATGGCCAAATTGCTGGGGTTGTAAGTCACCTAGTTGATGGTGGTCTCTCTATACTTCAATATGCCGATGATACAATTCTCTTCATGGATCATGACCTCGAGAAAGCGAGAAATATGAAACTGATTTTATCAGCATTCGAGCAACTCTCGGGTCTCAAGATCAATTTTCATAAAAGTGAATTGTTTTGCTTTGGCGACGCTCAAAACAAGGCCCACCTTTACGCTGAACTGTTTGGGTGTAGGTTGGGCGAACTTCTGATCACATATTTGGGGATACCGATACATTATCGGAGACTCGCAAATGCTGAATGGAAACACGTCGAGGAGAGACTGCAAAAAAGACTTGGCAGTTGGAAAGGTAAACTGCTGTCTCTAGATGGAAAATTGGTCCTCATAAATTCAGTACTAAGTAATATGGTACTATATATGATTTCCTTTTTCCAATTGCCAAAAGGAGTCTTACATAGATTGGATTATTTCCGATCAAGATTCTTTTGGCAAGGAGATAGCGAGAGAAGGAAATATCGACTGGCCAAATGGAGTGTGGTTTGCCGTCCCAAAGACCAAGGCGGGCTGGGCATTCATGACCTTGAGGTTAAGAATATGGCCCTCCTAGGTAAACGGTTGTTTAAATTGCTGATGGAAGATGGTGTATGGAAAACCCTCCTAAGGAGGAAATATGTGGGTTCCAAGGCGGTATCCCAGGTATACTGGAAGCCTGGGGATTCCCATTTTTGGACGGGTCTAATGGCTACGAAGAAATATTTCTTTGGCTATGGATCCTTCTCGATTAAGGATGGCTCGAAAATTAGATTCTGGAAGGACAAGTGGCTAGGAGATACCACACTCCGGGAATAATATCCAGCTCTATACAACATTGTGCGCCAGAAGGGTGATACTATTGCCACGGTAATGGAATCATTCCGCCAAATGTGACATTCAGAAGAGATTTAATTGGACCCAGACTACAATCGTGGAACATCCTGCTCGAGCGGTTGTCCACGGTGCAATTGTCACATGGGTCTGATGTTTTTCGATGGAACCTTCATGGGAATGGCCGGTTCTCAGTGGAGTCTATGTATAGAGCGTTAATCCAGTCTGATGTGCCAGTTGATAATAACAAGAAAATCTGGAAGATGAAGATACCTCTTAAGAATAAAATCTTTGCATGGCATCTTTGTCGCGGAGTCATTCTTACTAAAGACAGCCTTATTAAGAGAAATTAGCATGGTAGTCCACAATGTATCTTTTGTCACCATGATGAGACAATAAAACATTTGTTCTTCCAATGTAAATTGGCTCGTTCTATATGGTCAGTCATCCAGATAGCTTCTGACTTGTATCCTTCTTGTAGTGTTGCTAATGTATTTGGCAACTGGTTATATTGGATTGATCACAGGCTTAGAACTCTTCTTAGGGTGGGAACGCTTGCCGCTATTTGGTCGCTTTGGCTATGTAGAAATGATAAGGTTTTTAATGATAAAAGTACTTCTCTGATGCAGGTTATCTATAGATATACCGGGACTCTTCGTTTATAGTCCTCTCTACAACGCATGGAGAATCGAGACCTGTTTACGGAGGTGTGTACACGATTGAAGGATACGACGAGGATTACTTTTACCCAACATGGGTGGCAGCATGATCTTAGGATTGGCCCACCTCCATTTTAGGCGTTCTACATACTCTACATGTTTCCTTGTATTTCGCCTTTTTATTTTTCATTTGTGCGGGAAGACTTTATTTGACTGTGTGCATCATAGTATGCAGAGGCCGGGTGTAATGCTTAAACCGTTTAAGTAATAAAGCGCCCCTTTTTGAAAAAAAGAATCTACCTACATATGTTACTCTAACCCCTCTCTCTTCTTTAATTCTTTGCCACATTAGTATGTGTCCTATTCCCGAGTGCATGTTACCGGCTAAAATACCACCACTATGGCCAGCCTGAGGCATGCTTGATGCATGTGCTGGGAGGAGCTCGCTTCTCCAAGTTGGATGGCTGGGTAGTTTTCTTTTTTCACTCTTGAATTTTGTAACTTTGTGGCGGGTTGGCTCGGAGAATAGCGTCTTGGAGGCCGAGCTCCATGGAGCTTTTTATTTAAAAAAAATCAAATTCAAACTTTTATGTTTCAAAAAATTCTGAAAAAAATACACATGTATGTAAGGATGTAACCCACATGTGTGTAAAAATTCATGATGAAATACCTTGAGTTGCGACATGTACAAAAAAGACAAATTTATGGCCTGGGAGGATGAATAATATAATGTGTTAAATAGCCCCGGATTTTTTTTTCACAGTCCTCATTTCAACGTATTTGGCCGTGAAAATTTACACACATGTGTGTTATGCCTTCATTTATATCTGTGTTTTTTCAGAATTTTTAAAATGTAAAAATATGAATTTTGATGAAATTTGAAATTTGAATTTGGAGGCCTCATTGGAGCTCCGTCACCAAAAGGGATTTCCGGTCTTTGCTTCAAAATAAAATAAAATTATGACCTCTTGGTTCAAAGGAAGTTCACAGAAATTTTGATGATTCCATCCGTTGCGTAACTTTCTTAGAGCTTGTGTTTTGTAAGATTGAAAACTTACTACGCGATATAGTTCGTTGTTTTTATGACAACGTGGCAACGGCAACGCTGATCCTTGCCTCTTGGTATCCTTTTCCTCTTCTCGTGTTTTGTCTTGTGCACGCGCGCGGGAATCCACATCGACTCGACTGTGATACGTAAAGCTTCCTAGGCACTACGTAGCCAGCTGATCCGCGAGTGAGGGCATGGCCAACGGTTAGCCCCAGGGGTGCTGCTCCACAGGTCAACTAGGCTCGGATGCCATCGTGGCGTAAAAGCGGTCGCCTGCAGACGACAGGTGACTCCTGCAGAAGAGCCGGCTTCCTCGAGAGAAAAGCAAGAAAAGATGGGAAAAAGCAAGAGAGTGCCTGTGAAAAGAATGGGAGAAGTTGGCTCTACCCGCGGACGATGCAGGAAGCGACGCACCCGGCGCTGCAGGACACGACCATGGCCATGGCAGCTCGAGAACAGAAGCACTAGTTCCAGATCTGGAACATGGAGCGGTCGAGGCGGAAATGCATGAGGCGACCGTTCCGCCCGAAGTGCTCCTCCGTGTGCCGGCCAGAGAGCGGCGACGATGATGCCGAGCTCGGAAACGTGGCCAAAGCCGGCACCACCAGCATGAGCTCGGTGGCACATCCATGGAGGACACCGTGAGATTGGAAAAGGGCCATGGCCGGTGGCGCGAGCTCAAGGCCGCAGCTACACATGCCCAATGCCACTCTGCTAGTGCTAGCAGAGGTCGATTGAGTAAAAAAAATCAGGCGTAAAGGTTTATTTCCATTTATTTGGTATGGATTTGAGGAAGATTGGGTAAGAAGATGCGCAGGGGAGGCGAGATGAACGGGAGTAGTTCTGAGGATAGAGATGATGTGGGTCCCAGTGAGGTGTAGCCTCAGGCTGATGCGTTGGGGTATTAAAAATCAAACCAAATGCCTCACACTTTTTTACCTACGTGGATGGACCGGGCAGCAGCTAGGTGCTGCCCCCATTGTACATGCCCTGAATAGGATGGCAGCACGATCCGCAGGAACCAGTGGCATCACCGCATCAGTAAACAGAACGGACGTGGACATGGCAGCCACCGGACCGGTTCTACTCTAGCTAGCTAGCCAGCCCTTTTTGTGCCACTAGAGTGGGACATGCTCGTACCGGAGCCGTTGCCTTTTATGTATGGCCGGGTGTGCATATTGTCAAGGAACGGATGATGGATTGATCAGTGATGACCATGTCAGAGTAGTTCTAGCTAGTACTACTACCTAGTAACGTGTGACGAACGAAGCCGATGATCAACCCCTCACCTAATCGGGTCTCATCGCCCTCAGCTGATCCGTGCCCGGATGAACGACCTTGAGAGTTCGTTGTCACAAGATGCCCTCGTGCTCGGGCTTGAAGGAGGCTCAAGCCTCAAGCCGCCATTTCTTCTTGAAGAGCGACTCGTCTATTGTGTCAAATCACATCGTCACCCCTACCCCTAGGTCATTTCTAGCTCAGACTTTCAAATAAGCTGCAAACGTCCGAATCGAGCTGTTCGGACACACTTTGCCGTCGAACGCGGCGTACAGAGACAAACGGCAAAGTTGGACACGCGAAGATGCGACTACATTCCAGAAAATAACAGCAAGATTCAGTTAGATCGTCCACGCATTGGAAAACAAAATGTTTGCCGGATGAACATGCATGGACACATGGCTTTGATTTGCAAGCTGTGGTACGGAAACTTTTTGAAGATACACGAGCTGGTCTGAAGATGATCGATCCTCTGAGGAACATGTGAAAAGGCATGAAGGTACTTAAAAACTAAATTAAGATCGGAGGTGAACATGGCAAGCTTGCATTGCAGCCAACCAGGATGGGAAGGAAGCCAAGTGCTGTGATGGTTGAACTGGTTTCCACACATCGGGATGTGTTGGACTTTCCCACGCACAAAGACAAGGACCAGAGACAGCTCATGCATGCACTCCGATGCATTACTCACTAGCTAGAGATCTCGACTAAACTAGTCTTGTCTTTTTTCAGAAATACGCAAAGCTTACGTATCATTCTATTGATAGAAGAGTATAAATATTTCGTCTACGAAGCTCGCTTTTGGAATTAGGGCACCTTGCCATTAGTGTGTGTAGGCAGTTGTTTGGCATAGGCCGATGTCAACATCGGGCGACTACTTTGGTCACGAACTCGTGGATGGTTTGATGGGGCGAAGTTAGAGTCGCTTGCTCGGCGAGAAGTGATGACGATGACTCCTCGGGCAACCTCAATAGTGGTCTTTCTCTCAACTGTGTGTGTAGTGCATGTGGGTAGCTAGACCAGTGTGTTGTTCCAGTTTTCACCCGATTTTTTCAGTAATTAACCAAGCTATTTTCTTCTTAATTAATGGATAGAGCTCTAAGGGAAAAGTGAGACCTTTTCTGACCAAGTGGCTCAGAGATGATCTTGACAAAGGTAGCCCAAGAAGGATAGATGTCAACCAGATTGTAACCCATGTTGTATTCATGGCATTGACAATATTGTTGCAAGGATGAGCTTTCTCTTTAGTCAACCTAGCAAACAATAGAGATCGCTGCAGCACATTAATGTCATTCTGATAACCCGGGCATACCAAAAAAGCATGCCAAATCCAGAGATCATGTGAGGCAACTATTTCAAAAATGATGTTGGGATTCTTAACATGACCCCGATATTGCCCTTGTAGAGTTTTTGGACAGTTCTTCCATCTTCAATGCATGCAATTAAGAGATCCGACCAAATATAGCCACCCTCTTGCTTCATACATTGCCAAGATACTCTTGGTGTCTGCAAGAGTTGGTTCTCTCAAGTATAGAGGTCCAAACAACGAGACTACGTCAGTAGAAAATCTGACCATGGCGTCTTCGCATTTGCTCTCAGACACCAATAGGTATTCGTCCCACAAATCAGCGGTCGTGCCATATGCAATCATCCGCAATGCTGCTATGCACTTCTGGTAACTAGAGACTCCAATCCTTCTTACAACATCCTTCTTCAAGATAGTCATCAAAGGACTGGACACCACGGTAGAGACGATCAAAGACATTTTTGCGCATCCGAAAACGTCGGTGAAAATTACCAGAGAATTGAGCATCGGGGGCAAAGTAGTCGTCCATCAGCGTCAAATGGCCGTGGGCCCTCCTCGGAGTGAGCACTCAATGAACCTTGATTGATCCCTTGAAAATGAGAACATGCTCTTCCGCATGCTCTGCGTCTACAAGGACTGCCAACATCATCCTCGTCTCATCCGCGCAGTCCTCCTCGTTGGATGACTCAATGTAGTGCCAATATATGTACTCCATATTCGAATCCATTGCTTCAAAGAAGAAGGGACAAAATAATTAGCACATGCATTTCACCAAACGCTTGTCGGGCGTCGCAAGTATCGTAGGGGCGGATGGTACCTGCGCGGCAAAATGAGGAGAGTATGGACCAACAGTGAAGGAGAAGTGGTGTGGGGGGCGGGGTGTAGTTGTGGAGGTCACGTAGGTCTGGGAAGGGCTTGACATGTAGCCTGGGAGGTGTTGTGACACATTGGCGAGAGAGAAAACGGATGAAGAGAAAGAGGGAAGGATGAAGCGGGGTTCGAGAAGGGTTTTGGGTGGGCCAGTGGTGTCAGAGTCTTACATGGCTGCTATCAGGACTCTCGCAAAGTAGCCCCTAGTTTGCTTTCGGTTCGTGAGAAAAAGGACGTTCAGATGGCCCAGCAGAAAGATAAAGACCTTGTATCGTTAAGTCCAAGAATAAAACTCTAAAGACTAGAGAATAGATAGAGGAATATTAGAGTAGAAGTATATACACACATACCCCCACCCCCACCCCCACCCCCCCCGCACAGTCGATGCATCGGCACTGACGCACAGACTGGACCGAAACACCTCAAAAGTTACGTCGACAACCTCTTGGTCATGATGTCCGCAAACTACCGGGAAACAGTCATGTGAAGTACTCGGACGTGACCAAGAGCCACCTGCTCGTGAACAAAGTGGATATACAACTCAATATGTTTGGTGCGACGGTGATGAACGGGGTTGGCAGAAAGGTAGACGTCAGAGATTTGTCACAATACACCACGGTGGCCTCGTCGACAGGACAAGAAAGCTTATGTATAAGCCGCTGAAGTCAGGAGCATCCAGCAACCGCGTTAGCCACTAAGTGGTACTCAACCTCGGGGCTGGACTAAGATACCATGGGCCGCCTCTTGGACGAGCATGAGATAAGTGATGGTCCAAGATAAACACGATATATCGAGGTGGAACACCGTGTGTAAGGGCAGCCAACCCAGTCTGCATCTAAGTATGCAAAGATGTCCATGGCTGTCAAGGCATGTAGCAAGAGACCAGGATCCATAGTGCCACGAATGTAACGAAGAATCCGTTCCATCGAGGTCTAGTAAGCATCACAAGGTGAGTACATGTGAAGGCGCACTTGTTGCATGGCATACTGTAACTCCTAACGGGTAAGCGTTAAGTAATGTAGAGCGCCAACAATCAAGCGGTAGAAGGAGGCGTCCAGAGCCAGCGATCCAGCGGTGGCGGAGAGCTTGGCCTTCACGTCGACGGGTGTGGCCGCGGTTTTGCAATTAAGCATCTCGGCGTACTCGAATAACTCATGAGCATACTTCCGCTGATGGAGAAAGAACCCGTCTGCTCGACATACTGTCGTGGTTCTAAGTCTGACAGTAGAATGGGGGGTAGGTATGGAGAGGCAAGATCCTAGCTATGGAGTAGTTGTACACATGAGTGTTTAACGAGTTCAGGCCCTTCTTTGAGGAAGTAATAGCCCTACGTCTCAGAGCCCGGAGGCGGTCGACTGGTTTATGTGTATATGAGTTACAGGGGTGCGAACCCTTCTACCAGTGGAGGGGGTGGCTTATATAGAGGACGCCAGGACCCCAGCCAACCCACGTAGCAGAGGGTTAAAGTACATTAAGGATGGGCGTTACTGGTAACGCCCTACATAAAGTGTCATCATGACCATTAAGACTACTTAATTACAGACCGTTTGGATACAGAGTAGATCCTAAACTCCTGGTGGTCGAGTGAGTCTTCATGGTCGAGTGTCTTCTAGTCGGTCGAGTGGAGTCCCTCTTGGTCGACTGGAAGGTAGCTTCGTCTAAGGATGTCCTTGGGTATGGTGCCCTAGATAGGTCCATGACCCTACCCTAGGTACATAACATCATCATTAGCCCCCGAATGGATCGAGGTTCGAGTGAGGAAGGAGTTGATGATTTTCTCCGACCTATCTCCCGTGCTTTGATTATGTCGTATCCTGGATCAGCGATTTCTCTTTCTGCGTTGGCTTCAACTTTTACTTCAGTCGCCTTGATCCATTCTTGTCTTCTGTCGAGTGAACTTTTGAACTTCAGTGAATTTCTGAGTGACGGATCGTAGGAAAGATATCGTCTGACAGATTGATCTGCCATTAGCGGATTTTGCAGGATCTGAATTTTGGGAAGCGCGCGAAACGGGGCAGACCGCGGTACTCGGAAGGGATAAGGCGCGGACGCCTCGATTTCTGCACCACCTTTTTCGCCACGTATCGTGCGTGCGCGACTGTTTCGGGATGTGACAGGACCGCCCGGGCCTACTCGTCAGCCACTCGGAAGTGTCCTTATATAAAGCGCCGGGCGAGGGTTTTTTGAACAGTGCCTTCCCATTCTTCTCTCCACCCTCTTCGTCTCCGCCCTCTGCGCCTGCTCTCGCCTCTGCTTATCCACTCCTCGCGTGCTTCGCCGGCGACAATGGTGAAGGAGAAGACGGCGGCTTTGGAACACGCAAAGAAGGCAACGGCGACGGGGAAAGCAAATGGGAGACCGTCCAGTCGGGGCGGATCTTCGTCAAGGTCCCGCCTGCCAAAAGGTTGGGTCCAAGGGGATTGGATCCGCTCGACCATCACCGAGACAGATCTCAATGACCTGGCCAATGAGGGACTGATCCCCCACGGGTCAGCGAGGCTCCCAGGGACCGAGTGTCAACCGCAGCCGCAGGAGGGTGAGTGCGTTCTCCTAGCCACTCATGTAGACCGTGGCTTTTCTCTGCCGCTGAGTGTTTTCTTCCGTGGGTTTCTGAATTTCTTTGGGGCGCAACTTCACCATTTTACCCCCAATTCTATCGCCTATCTTGATGCCTTTGTGTCCATGTGCGAGAACTTCCTGGGTTGTCGACCACACTGGGGTCTCTTTAAGCACATATTCACCTATCGCTCACAGACAGTGAAAAAGGCGAGTCCGGACGATGAGAGGACTAAGGTTATCCAGATGTGCGGTGGTCTTGGGATCCAGATGAGGAATAAGAGTACTTTCCCGGCCATGACCCTTCCTGAGTCGGTCAGAGGGTGGCAGTCGACTTGGTTCTACTGCCAAGATGAGCTGACGCCGGGGCAGTCGACTGGTCTCCCTCCGTTTTCCATGGACCGAGTGGACAAACCCTCTTCTCTGAAAGTGCTTCCTGAGGAGAAAGTTCAGGTAAAAATGTTGATGGAGCGTGTAGTCCAACTCGTTAGAGACGGAGTGACGGGTATGGATCTTCTGGAGGTCTTCCTTAGGCGGCGCATCCAACCACTTCAGTACCAAGGTCATCCGATGTGGCTGTATTGTGGAACCGAAGACACCACTCGGGTCCATCCAGAGGCGGTCGACGACGCCACACTGGAGAGGTGGGTGACCGCAATCACGGGGAACAAGGACAACCCTCAAGGGGCCAGGAGGATCCCACCACTCGATTGTACCTATACATCGGACACGGTATGGCCATTTATTTCCAATTGCAATCTTGCTTTATTCATTCTGCTTCACTGTGAATTGGTCGAGTGATCTTTGTTTTGCTTTGTTGCCTGACAGGCCACCACGGAGTTATACTCGATGCCCAATGGAGCGCAGATGCCAACTGAAGAGGAGGAAGGAAGTGGGGGCGAAAGCCCGGAGGAGTGGGATTCGGATGCTGACGACGATGATGAGGCTGATGACTCTGATGAGGAGGAAGAGGAGGAGGAGGAGGAGGAAGTTGCACCTCCCCACTCGGAAAGACGCTCGAAGCTTGTCCATGATCCCGCGACTGAGCGTGGTAAGGGGGTCGCGACCGCTACCCAGTCGACCAAGCGCCCTCGGACTACTTCTTCGGCGCCGACTGAGAAGGCTCCGAAGCAATCTCGAGTGGCATCGTCGAAACCTGCGAAGGTCTTGCCGAAGATGAAGATTGTGATCCCCACTATCTCAGGGTAATGGTAGTCTTGAGTTTTCCCCGTTTCATGAACTTGTTCTTGGTCGACTCATGGGTCAATCGACTGACTTCTGGAACTGCAGTGCTGCTACTTCTGATACTTCGGCCAGGGCTGAAGACCACGAGATGGAGGATGCTGCTACCTCAAAACCTGGTATGACTCTTGTGATGCCGTTTTCAGTCGACTGACTTATTATCTCTAATTTTGATTCTTTCTGCAGCTTCATCTAACATTGTTATTGACCTTCCTGACGACGACGACGAGGAACCACCAAGGCAGAGGAGGAGCAAGAAAACGTCTGCTGGCAAGGCGACTCAGGATGTGCCAGCACCCGAGACGTTGGTCGTGGCGGGAGACAATGTCACTTGGCCTACCATAACCTTTGCGGTGCCGTTGACGAGTGCTCGTCCTTCATCGTCGAGTGCTGCTCAACCCTCACTTTTCTCAACCTACCCCGTTCCAGAAGATCAAGCTAGTGCTGCTAAAGAAGCAATACGCCAAGCGGGGGTCATGATGGAGCAAGTGAAGGCAATACGAGAAGCCAGCTAGGCAGCCTATGACGCCAGTTCGGCTCTTCAGAGTAATGTTCAGGTCAGTCGGTCACTGCCTGTTCTGTTAGGATATGATATCTGAAAACTCTTCTTTCTGAAATTCTTAGAGTTTGTCCTACACCCACTGGGTGTGTCGATTGAAATTCCGGATTAGTGGGGGCACGCTGAGTGCACCCACTGGGTGTAGTCCCCAAGGCTATGGTCGACTGCTGGCAGTCGACCATAGGCTTTATGTCTTAAGTTTTTTCCTTACTCGACTAGGTCGAATAGATTCATAGACCGGTGGGGGCACGCTGAGTGCACCCACTGGGTGTAGTCCCCGAGACTGTGGTCGACTGCTGGCAGTCGACTATGGTCTGAAGAACATCTCCCTTTTTTTTGTTGGTCGACTGGTCGACTCTAACTGATGAAACTAGTGGGGGCACGCTGAGTGCACCCACTGGTTGTAGTCCCCGAGACTATGGTCGAATGTTTGTATTCGGCCGTAGTCTTAGAAACGCTATGATTTTTCCTTACTCACTCGGAAGTGAATTGTCTTTGACATCTGTCAATTGGTTCTTCGTAGAAATCCTGTGACCTTGCGGCTCGTTATACTGAGTTGGAGAACAAACACATTCAGCTCGAGCTCGATCTGAAACTGGCCCAAGAGAACTTAACGAAGGCGAAGGAGGAAGCTAAAGGTATGCTTGGTGAGGCCTTTGACGGCTGCCTTTGCCTCTTACTTGTTTCCGAATCTAATCTCACTGTAACTTTGCAGACAAAGTGAGGGATGCCCTGAAGAAGCAAGAGCTTGACTTGGCTGAGATGCAAAAAACTACTTTAGAGAAGACCAGGCTTGCGGATGAGAAGCTGGCTTCACTGACCAAGCTTGAAGAAGAAAACACCAATCTGAAAGCTGCTCTTGATGCTGCCAACCTGGAGGTCAGTCGATTGAAAAGTGACAAGACCACCCTGAATGACAAGGCCAGTGAGTTGATGAGAAAGAAGAACGATCTAGAGGCTTATCTGGGTGGACTCGCCAAGAAGTTGTTCCTCATGCTTGAAGGTAATCCTTTGTATCAAACAAATATTTTAATTGTAACCTCTGACTGTTTGTCTTGACTCGGTGGTTGTGCTTGCAGAATTTTGTCAGAACTTTGAAGAGGAGACTGGTCGACTGGAAGTAAACCTGGACCCCATCAACTCTCCCGTGAAAGATGAAGTCGCCATGAATGTGCTCCGGCTTGAATCTCGTGTTGCTGCTATCATCGACTATCTCGCAAGGCTGAAGGTCGCAACTTCTAGCATCGACACAACACTCTGGCCAAGAGAGACACTCCAGAACGACCTCGAGTCCCTGATGACTCGACTGAACGAGGTCCCAAGTCGAGTGGAGGAGTGGAAGAAGTCTTTGGCCAGGTGCGGTGCGGATGTTGCTCTGTCTCTGGTCCGCGTTCACTGCAAGGATGCACGAGAGGACAAGCTGGTGGCTCTTAGGGTGGCTAACACCAAGAAGCACGATTTCAGATCTTTCATGGAGACCTTCATTGCTGCTGCCACTCGGATTGCAGATGGAATTGATCTGGACGAGTTTGTTGCACCTTCCAGCCCTCCACAGGAGGGGTAAAAAACTTCTGAGCTTGATACTTTAAATTTGCCTCGGTATGCCGAGTGAGTTTTGTAACCGACAAACCTTAACAGGCCTAGTGCCTGAGCACTTTCGGTTCCGTTAGGTGTTATCCGAACTTGGATTCGATGTTGAATATGTTTGCATTTGGTTTGAGGTGTCTTTTGCAGGTTAAAGCGAAGCGCTCATTGCAATCGACTTGTTCCCCAATATACTTAGACGAGCACTGGGCTGCGGCTAAGCCTTCGAGTGAGAGGCTTGCTCTCCACTCAGTAGGATTTTCAAAAACTTAGGCGAGCACTGGGCTGCAGCTAAGCCCCCGAGTGAGAGGTCTGCTCTCCACTCGGTAGGATTTTCAAAAACTTAGGCGAGCACTGGGCTGCAGCTAAGCCC
>NC_041391.1:140272144-140295937 GCF_002162155.2 Triticum dicoccoides
TGGGAGGTCTGCTCTCCACTCGGTAGGATTTTCAAAAACTTAGGCGAGCACTGGGCTGCAGCTAAGCCCACGAGTGGGAGGTCTGCTCTCCACTCAGTAGGATTTTCAAAAATTTAGGCGAGCACTGGGCTGCAGCTAAGCCCCCGAGTGGGAGGTCTGCTCTCCACTCGGTAGGATTTCAGATACTTAGGTGAGCACTGGGCTGCAGCTAAGCCCCCGAGTGGGAGGTCTGCTCTCCACTCGGTAGGATTTTGTATTGGTGGCGTAGCCCGGAAGGAGAGGGTAGCAGTCGACCTGCACCTCGTCCTCCTTGCAAAGCGCATGTTGTATTTGTGGCGTAGCTCGGAAGGAGAGGGTAGCAGTCGACCTGCACCTCGTCCTCCTTGCAAAGCGCATGTTGTATTTGTGCGTAGCTCGGAAGGAGAGGGTAGCAGTCGACCTGCACCTCGTCCTCCTTGCAAAGCGCACGTTGTATTTGTACTCAGGCGAGCGCAATGCTGCAGCTAAGCCTCCGAGTGGAAGGCTGGCTTACCACTCGGTAGGATTTTGTTTATCTTAGGCGAGTACTTGGACTGCAGCTAAGCCTCCGAGTGGAAAGCTGGCTTACCACTCGACAGGATTTTGTTTATCTTAGGCGAGTACTTGGACTGCAGCTAAGCCTCCGAGTGGAAGGCTGGCTTACCAGTCGGTAGGATTTTGTTTATCTTAGGCGAGTACATGGACTGTAGCTAAGCCTCCGAGTGGAAGGCTGGCTTACCACTCGGTAGGATTTTGTTTATCTTAGGCGAAACGGATTTCGCAGCTAAGCCTTCGTGTGGGAGACTGGCTCACCACTCGGTTAGGATTTTTTTTACAGACTTGGGCGAATCGGATTCGCAGCCAAGCCACCCACTGGGGCATTGTTTTGTGTGGACAAATTAAATAACGATTACTGGGGAAATTATAAAGCTCTTGTCTTTGATAAATAAACTACAGAAGTACTTTTATTACAACTCATCCGAGTGAATACTTAAGTGTAAAAGGGGCGGAGAAGCTCCGCGTTCCAAGCTCGGGGCTCGTCGATCTGATGCTCGACATTGTAAAGACGGTATGCTCCATTGTGGAGAACCTTGGTAACGATGAAGGGACCTTCCCAAGAAGGAGCAAGCTTGTGTGGTTTCTGCTGATCCACTCGGAGAACTAAATCTCCTTCCTGGAAGGCTCGACTCTTCACATTTTTGGCGTGGAAGCGACGCAAGTCTTGTTGGTAAATGGTCGATCTGATCAGAGCCATCTCCCTTTCTTCCTCTAAAAGGTCGACTGCATCCTGCCGCGCTTGTTCTGCTTCAGCTTCAGTGTAGAGCTCGACCCGGGGAGCATTGTGGAGAAGGTCGCTTGGCAAGACTGCTTCAGCTCCGTAGACCAAGAAGAATGGAGTTCTTCCAGTCGACCGGTTGGGCGTGGTCCTTAACCCCCAAAGCACCGAGGGAAGTTCATCGACCCATGCACCACCCCCATGCTTAAGATCACGCATCAAACGGGGTTTCAACCCTTTGAGAATCAAACCGTTGGCTCGTTCTGCCTGTCCATTCGACTGTGGATGAGCGACTCAAGCATAGTCGACTCGTGTGCCTGGAGACGTGCAGAAAGCTCTGAACTCTTCGGAGTCGAATTTTGACCCGTTGTCAGTGATGGTGCTGTGCGGGACTCCATATGTGAATATCAATTCTCTGATGAAGCTGACAGCAGTACCGTCATCGAGGTTCTTGATGGGTTTAGCTTTGATCCACTTAGTGAACTTGTCGACTGCTACCAGCACATGGGTAAAACCGCTTCTGCCTGTTCTCAAAGGACCGACCATATCCAAACCCCACACTGCAAAGGGCCAGACGAGTGGTATAGTCTTCAAAGCTGACGTGGGCTTGTGTGACATATTGGAGTAAAATTGACATCCCTCGCACTTGTCGACTATCTCCTTCGCCATTTCATTCGCTCTTGGCTAATAAAATCCGGCTCGGTATGCTTTGGCCACGTTTGTCCGAGAGGACGCATGATGGCCACAGGTCCCCGAGTGGATGTCATCAAGGATTATTCGACCTTCCTCCGGTGTTATGCATTTCTGACCAACTCCAGTCGCGCTTTCTCTATACAACTGTCCTCTTATCACGGTAAAGGCCTTAGATCGGCGAACGATCTGTTGAGCCTCTTCTTCGTCCTCCGGGAGTTCTTTCCTCAAGATATACGCGATATATGGTACTTTCCAATTTGGAGTGATCACTAGAACTTCCATGATCAGGTCGACCACTGCTGGGACTTCAACCTCAGTCGAGTCCGTAACACCCTTAGGTTGCGGAGCTTCATCGGTAAAAGGATCTTCTACGACTGATGGAGTGTGGATATGCTCCAAGAACACATCACTGGGGATGGCTTCTCTCTTGGATCCTATCTTCGCCAGATCGTCAGCTGCTTGATTTTTCAGTCGGGGTATGTGGTGGAGCTCTAACCCTTCGAACTTCTTTTCGAGCTTCCTCACTGCATTGCAGTATCCAGTCATGGCTGGGCTTCTAACGTCCCACTCCCTCATCACCTGATTGACCACCAAATCTGAGTCGCCATAAACCATAAGGTGACGGACGCCGAGTGAAATGGCCATGCGCAACCCATACAACAGTGCTTCATATTCTGCTTCATTGTTGGAGGAATCAAAGTGGATTTGGAGCACATATCTGAGTTTATCTCCTCGGGGGGAAACCAAGACAACCCCAGCACCAGAACCATTTTACATCTTAGATCCATCAAAGAACATGGTCCAATGCTCCGAGTGAACTTGAGTCGGCTGCTGTTGCTCAATCCACTCGGCAAGGAAATCTGCTATAGCCTGGGACTTAGTGGCTTTCTTTGCCTCGAATTTGACATCAAGGGGAAGGAGTTCAATCGCCCATTTAGCCACTCGACCAGTTGCATCTCTGTTATGCAGAATCTCTGACAATGGTGCGTCGCTGACGACTGTAATGTCATGATCAGAGAAATAATGAGCAACCTTCTTCATGGTCATGTAGATCCCATATACAAGCTTCTGATAATGAGGATATCTTTGCTTCGATGGGGTCAAAACTTCAGAGAGATAATACACTGGGCGATGAACTTTGAAGGCTTTCCCTTCTTCTTCCCGCTCGACCGTTAGTACTGTACTGACGACTTGTCCTGTGGCTGCAATATAAAGCAACAGAGGCTCTTTGCTGATTGGAGCAGCAAGCACCGGCTGGGTGGAGAGCAGAGTTTTTAACTCGGCAAACGCTGCATCAGCTTCTGGAGTCCACTCGAACTTGTCTACCTCGTTCATCAGTCGGTAAAGGGGCAATGCCTTTTCACCGAGGCGAGAGATGAATCGACTTAAAGCGGCCAAGCATCCAGTAAGCTTCTAGACGTCGTGCACACGCACAGGGCGTTTCATTCGGAGTATGGTGCCAACTTTTTCTGGGTTAGCATCGATTCCTTGTTCTGAAATGAGAAAACCGAGTAACTTTCCGCCAGGTACTCCGAATATGCACTTCGATGGATTGAGCTTGATATCATACCTTCTGAGATTGGCAAATGTTTCGGCTAGGTCAGTCAATAGGTCGGAACCCTTTCGCGACTTGACCATGATATCATCCATGTACGCTTCCACATTCCGACTGATTTGAGTGAGTAAACACTTTTGAATCATTCTCATGAATGTGGCTCCGGCATTCTTGAGGCCGAATGGCATGGTGATATAGCAAAAGCACCCGAATGGAGTGATGAAAGCTGTTTTGATTTCGTCAGGTCCATACAGACGGATCTGATGATACCCGGAATAAGCGTCTAAAAAAGACAATCTCTCGCACCCTGCGGTCGAGTCGACAATTTGGTTGATGCGAGGGAGAGGAAAATGATCTTTCGGGCAGGCCCGATTGATATGTTTGAAATCAATGCACATGCGAAGTGATTTGTCCTTCTTGGGAACCATGACGACATTGGCGAGCCACTCGAAGTGGTATATCTCTCGGATAAACTCTGCTGGAAGGAGTCGAGCCACCTCCTCGCCAATGGCTTTTTTCTTCTGAACGGCGGACCATCGAAGATGTTCTTTAACAGGTTTCGCTTTTGAGTCGACTCTAAGGCAATGCTCAGCCAGCCCCCTGGGAACACCTGGCATGTCAGCTGGCTTCCATGCAAAGATGTCCCAGTTCTCAGGGAGGAACTGGATGAGCGCTTCTTCCTATTTAGAGTCGAGTGCTGTGGAAATATGGGTCGGAGCTGCATTAGGGTCAGTCAGCTGGATATGAACTGACTGAAATGCTGACTCTGTGGCGGGCTTCTTGGCCCGCAGCAAATCACTCGGATCTGCATTCTTCTTGTATTCCTCCAGCTCTACCACTGTTATCTGGTCATCCGCAATCTTTGAGCCTTTCTGGAAACACTCTTCTCCCTTCTTCCGGCTGCCAGTGATAGTGATCACGCCTTTGGGGCCAGGCATCTTTAATTTGAGGTACACATAACATGGTCGTGCCATGAAGCGGGCATAGGCTGGTCTTCCTAAAATAGCGTGGTAGGCGCTTCAGAAATCCACGACTTCAAATGTCAGCTTCTCTTTGCGGAAATGCTTCGAGTCACCGAACACTACATCCAGAGCTATTTGGCCGATGACTCCGTGAAAACTCATGTTGCTAGAACTGAGCCTGGACATCGGAATGCCCATTCCCTTGAGCGTCTCTGCATACAGTATATTCAATCCACTGCCGCCATCCATCAGTACCTTCGTCAGTCAAGTGCCTTCGACGACTGGGTCGACCACCAGCGCTTGCCTCCCAGGGGTGGCAATGTGAGTAGGGTGATCAGACTGGTCGAAAGTGATGGGAGTTTGCGACCATCTCAGATAGCTTGGTGTCGCTGGGGCGACCATATTGATCTCATGATTGATCACTTTCAGTCGACTTTTGCTCTCTACATCAGCAAAAATCATCAGAGTGGAGTTGACATGAGGGTACTCTCCATCACTGTCCTCCTTGTTCTCAGCCTTGTCCGACTCCTTCTCTTTGTCCTTCGGCTGTTTTCCTTGAAACTGCTGGATTAAGAGCCGGCACTGGCGAGTGGTATGCTTTGGGTAGATGAAGTTACCCTCTTCGTCTTTCTTCGTGTGGATATGACACGGTAGATCCATCACGTCGATACCTTCCTTATCTTTTACCTTCTTGGGGTTCCAAGATCCTTTGGGCTTCCCTTTGAATTTGCCCTGAGTCACGGCTAGAGCCTCTCCAGGAGCAGCTGGCTCGGCCTTCCGCTTCTGCTTCCGACTGGAGTTTCCTTTCTCCGACTGACTAGGCTTGTACTTGCCACTCCGGAGTCGGTCCTCTTCTTCGCCATTGGCGTACTTGGTGGCTATTTCCATCATCCAACTCAGGGTCATATCTCTAGTTCGACCAAACTTCAGGCTCAACTCTCTGTTCTTGACACCATCCTTGAAGGCGCAGACCGCTTGATGGTCTGACACATTCTCTACAGTATGATGCAAAGTGATCCATCTCTGGATGTAATCTCTCAGAGTTTCACTCGACTTTTGTACGCAAACTTGCAGCTCTGTCAGTACGGCCTGTCGCTTGCAAGTTCCCTCGAACGTCCTGACGAACACTCGGGAAAGATCTTCCCAGGTGTAAATGCTTCTAGGGCTAACTTATTCAACCACGCCCTGGCCGAACCCTCTAGCATAAGTGGCAAATGCTTCATGGCCACCTCATCATTACCGCCACCAATCTGAACAGCCACTCGGTAGTCTTCAAGCCAAGTTTCAGGCTTAGACTCTCCGGTGAACTTACTCACTCCAGTCGCCAACCTGAAGTTGGGGGGTATCACTGCGGCTCTGATGGCTCTGCTAAAGCATTCTGGACCTGAAACATGGACTCGGCTGCTTGTGGGTACATCTCTGTCATGGCCACCTCTATGAGCTCTGTTCCGGTCGACCAAACCTTGCACGATGATGGATCTCGCGTCAAAGCCCGGCTCTCTGGGGTCGACTGGAGCTCTCCGCCCAACACTGAGCTGGCGTCTGTCATCTTGCTGCCGATGGGCGTTAGACCCACTTCTCGGGGGAGGAGTGGGCACTCGACGCCTGTCATCACAATCAAATCGATCATCATAGTGGTCCCGCCGGCCTTCACGTCCCACGCGCCTCGGAGGCGACCTTGGACTGTGAGCTGACTGAACAGTATTCACAGCGACAGATCAACTGTGAATCCTGTTGCGCGACTGTGACACAACTGAATTCTGATCTCCTGCCGCCCGGAGCAAATCTCTGATCTGCATCAAGCCTCTTCTAGCCTCCGACTGAGAGGACTGAATTGACTCTGCTATACGGGCTGCAGCTGGCAAATTCTGAATCGGGGTTCGATATACCTGAGTCGGTTGCGGAAAGAGCTGACGTCGGCTGGAGTCGGGTACTCGTTGACGCGCACGCTCGTCGAGTGCTCGCTGGAGGTTCTCCAGTCGAGTGCGTTCAGCCAAGTTGGCCAAACACGCTTCTTCCAGGGCACGAGCCGCAGGGGTTTCTCCTGCAATGGGAGTATGCAGGGCATCCATGTTCCGGCGGCGAAGTTCTTCCCTCTGCTGAGAAGTGAGTGGCTCGAGCTGATACTCTTTGTGGGCCTGAGCGGGGTCGCCCCCGTCGTCCATCCCGTCATTGCGGGGGAAACCGGGAGGACTACGAGGCCCGTTGACCATCGGATGCAGTCTCTACGGAGCCAGTCGACAGGTCGAACAGGCCATAGAGAGATTCGTCGGGCTCAATTGCCGCGACTTGGGTGGTGGCTGATTGGCGAGCCACTGCGTGTCTCACCCATCGCTGGAGCCTCGACCGACCGGAGCGCTTGTGCTGGCGGGAGACAGGGAGGGAGGACGGCACAGGAGTCGACCGGTATGGGGTCGACGGCTGCCGCAGCAGGACGCCGCAGACACACGCCCGAAAGTGCGTCGCCCCGCGGATGGGGAGCGCGTCGATGTCGAGTGGTGCCTCCTGGAGCCAAGCGGAGTCGTCAGCGATGAAAGCGAGCGCACCGAGATGGATCTCGCGGCCCTCGACCAGAGCTCCGCCGGAAACCATGATGAAGGCGATCGGACAAATTGCAACTTCTCCAAAAAGTCGCTAAGACACCTGCCCCACGGTGGGCGCCAACTGTCGTGGTTCTAAGTCTGACAGTAGAATGGGGGGTAGGTATGGAGAGGCAAGATCCTAGCTATGGAGTAGTTGTACACACGAGTGTTTAACGAGTTCAGGCCCTTCTCTGAGGAAGTAATAGCCCTACGTCTCGGAGCCCGGAGGCGGTCGACTGGTTTATGTGTATATGAGTTACAGGGGTGCGAACCCTTCTACCAGTGGAGGGGGGTGGCTTATATAGAGGACGCCAGGACCCCAGCCAACCCACGTAGCAGAGGGTTAAAGTACATTAAGGCTGGGCTTTACTGGTAACGCCCTACATAAAGTGTCATCATGACCATTCAGACTACTTAATTACAGACCAGTTGGATACAGAGTAGATCCTAAACTCCTGGTGGTCGAGTGAGTCTTCATGGTCGAGTGTCTTCTAGCCGGTCGAGTGGAGTCCCTCTTGGTCGACTGGAAGGTAGCTTCGTCTAAGGATGTCCTTGGGTATGGTACCCTAGATAGGTCCATGACCCTACCCTAGGTACATAACATCATCACATACCATCTCGATGCCACAGAAGTAATGCAGCGACCGTACGTCCTTGATGTCAAACTCAGCTCTAAGATGGTCAATGATTAGTGGTCTATGCCATCAAGATAATTGGCGTAGAGGAGCAAATAGGTAGTATCATGGCCTTGTCAATAAACGAACAGCCTAGCGTTTGAGCGAGTAGAGCAGAAGTCGAGCTCATGAAGAAACACGGGGATGCGCTGGTACTAGGCACGTGGTGCTTCCTTGAGCCCGTATAAGGAGCGCGAGAGCAAACACACATGGTCCAGGTGTGTGTCCTCAAAAAATCTAGTGGGATGCTGGCAATACACCTTCTCGTTGAGATCACTATGAAGGAAGGCGTTGGAGACGTCCATCTGATGTACCGGCCATGCTCAAGACACCACGAGCTGAAGAACGGTACGGATGGTTCCAAGTTTGCTAATCAGGGTAAACGTGTCCATGAAGTCAACACCAGTTCACTGACGAAAAGCCGGAAACCCCAGCGTTCTTTGTAGTACTCAAGTGTGCCATCGGGGTGAAGTTTGTGCTTGAACACCCACGTCTCGAAGATGACATTGGCGTGGCTTGGACGGGGAACAAAGCTTCCACGTACGGTTACACTGCAAAGCGTCGAACTCCTCCTACATGGCTGCATACCAATGCAGATCATGGAGAGCGACCCAAGCAGTACGGGAAACAGCGACTACGCGGGAGTAGAAGCCGCACACACATACTCATCAGTAAGGCAGCGGCAACCCCACCGAAGCACACTCGCGCGAGCACAGGTTATAGGACCCATGGACAATGGAGATGGCACACCGGTAGCCAGGCCCGGTGCAGCAGCAAAGGGTGATGAAGGATCTGTCGATGAAGAGGCTTGCCACCCAGAGGCTCCAAGCGATGAGTCGGGTGCCGCAGCGGCCATGCGTGATGACGAGTCCGATGTTTTGGCGACCGAGCCAGGCAGGGCGGGACTGTGACATCCAATTCAAACGGAAAGTCTGGTGTCGTGGCCACAGTCCCATGAGGTGTCCGAGGCGGGGCACCAAGAGCCCACCGCCGAGGAGGGCCGGCCACAAGGGGACCAACATGTATCGTGGAAGAGGATGCCAACTATTTCTGCTGAAAAGGAAAACATCACTCATCAAAACATGTTGTGGCGTGATGACACAGTGTGAACCCGGATCGTACAATATCCCTTAGTCTTAGTAGGGAATCCAAGAAACACACAAGGGAGAGAGCGTGGAGCGAGCTTATGCGGAGTAGTGGCGGCGATGCTAGGATAGCAGAGACACTAAAGATGCGAAGACCATTATAGGAGGGTGGTGAGCTGAAAAGAAGATGATGGGGCGCACAATTCTAGTGGGAGCAACAAGGCCGGATGTTCACAAGAAGGGTTGATGTGACCAAAGCATCGGGCTAGATGTGCGGTGGTATGAGAGCATAAACCAGAAGGGTGCAGACGCAGTCATTGAGAGTGCGTAGAATATACTGCCATGGATGGTGAGGAGGGTGCCTGTTGGTCCTCCCTGTCTCCGCCACTGGTAAGAAGGTCTACACAAAATACGAGTAATCATCCAATATGGCAAGATAGTAAGAGCAACTCCAAAGGGCCGACCCATTTCGCCCGCCTGCGTCCGTTTGGGTCGGCGCGGACAAAAGTGGTGGCCCAACGCGCCGACCCAAACCCAAATCACGTCCGCGTCGCGTCCGCGCCGACACATTTGTGGCCCAAATTTGCGCCCCAAATGCGTCGGCGCGGACGTTGAACGACGCTTCACACGCCTTCTCGCTATCCGCCGCGTCCCCACATGGCAGCCGTCCAACTACCCGCTGCCCACGCGGTCAGCTTAATTTATGACGACGGGCCCATGCGTCAGTGATGGCGCTTGTGCTTTTTTAAGCCGACCGTGCGCCGCGGCCGTCCTCATCCAAACTCGCCGTCCACATCTGCCCACCTTTGCTCCCTCGTCGCCGGCAAACCCTAGCCACCACAACCACAGCGAGATGGGCCTCTTCTCCGGCGCCAGCGGCAACAAGGCCAAGGGAAAGTCCCCCGCCATCCCTTTCCCCTCCGAGTTCCTCCCACCTCTGTCGGTGCCTCGCCGGCAGAGGCAGCGCGTCAACGTGCCAGTGCACCAGGCGGAGTGGCACTGGCAGAACCGCCAGCCTCTGCCATATCCGGACGTGACGCTGCCGCACGACTGGCACTTGGATGCAGATAGGATCCAAGTGCCGGCGGCGCCACGGACGGCTCGTGCTCACGCGGAGGAGGTGCAGCGCCGGCGGGCGCTGCTGACGCTGGAGCAGCGCCTCGACAAGGCCTACGCAACCGACTCGCCCAACTGGGTGAGGTGGTTCGCCTTCGAGCACGAGGAGGCGAGGCGACGGGGCGTGCGCGAGGTCGACCGGAGCTTGCCACCAACGCCGCTCGTCGTCCGCGAGGAGGACCAGGCGGCCCTTGCGGCCGTCTACCTGGAGAGCGAGGAGGACGAGCGGCACAGAGCGGAGGAGGCGGAGGCGGACGAGGAGGCCCGGTGTAGTGGTACTAAGTCTGACAGTAGAATAGGGGGTAGGTATGGAGATGCAAGATCCTAGCTATGGAGTAGTTGTGTACGCAAGAGATTTACGAGTTCAGGCCCTTCTCAGAGGAAGTAACAGCCCTACGTCTCGGAGCCCGGAGGCGGTCGACTGGATTATATGCGTAAGAGTTACAGGGGTGCGAACCCTTCTGCCAGTGGAGAGGGGTGGCTTATATAGAGGATGCTAGGACCCCAGCCTGCCCACGTAGTGGAGGGTTAAAGTACATTAAGGCCTGGCGTTACTGGTAAAGCCTTACATAAAGTGTCATCATGACCATAAAGACTACTTAATTACAGACCGTTTGGATACAGAGTAGATCCTGAACTCCTGGTGGTCGAGTGAGTGTTCATGGTCGAGTGTCTTCAAGTTCGTCGAGTGTCTTCCAGTCCGTCGAGTGGAATCTCTCTTGGTCGACTGGGAGACGGTCTCTTCTGTAGATGTCCTTGGGGAGGGTACTTGGGACAGGTACATGACCCAACCCTAGGTACATGACTCCATCATTAGCCCCCGAATGGATCGAGGTTTGAGTGAGGAAGGAGTTGAGAATTCTTCCGACTCTTCTTTCTAAGCTATGAGTACGTCTTGTTCTAGATCAACTGACCGTAGGTGACGGTATCAACTTCTTTTTCAATCGCCTTGATCCATTCTGGATGTAGGTCGAGTGATCTTTCTACACTTGGAGATCTCCTAGCGACGGATCGCAGGAGATCTTCCGTCTGCCAAGTTTCTCTGCGGTTAGCGGATTTAGTGGGATCCGAATTTCGGGAAGCGCGCGAAGCGGAGAAGGCCGCGGTACTCGGATGGGATAAGACAGAGACGCCTCGATCCTCGCACCGCCTTTTTCGCCACGTATCCCTCGCGCGACTGTTTCGGGATTTGACAGGATTGCCCGGGTCCACCAGTCAGTCACTCGGAAGTGACTCCATATAAGGAACCGGGCAGAGGTTTTTGAACAGTGCTCCCTCATTTTCCCCTCTCCCGTCTTCGATTCATCCACTGTCCTTGCTATCTGTTCAGTGCCGTTGCTCCATACCTGCCTCATCGGCGACAATGGTGAAGGAGAAGACGGCGGCTTTGGAGCGGGCGAAGAAGGCAATGGCGCAGGCGAAGGGGAGAGCACCCAGTCGGGGTGGATCCTCGTCGCGGTCCCGCCTACCACAAGGTTGGATCCAAGGGGATTGTATCCGCTCGACCATCACCCAGAAGAATATCGACGACCTAGCCAACGAGGGGCTGATCGAGCATGGAGCTGCGAGGCTTCCGGGGACGGAGTGGCAGCCGCAGCCTCAGGAGGGTGAGTGTGTCCTCCTAGCGACTCATGTCAATCATGGATTTTCTTTGCCACCTCATCTTTTCTTTAGGGGGTTTCTGAACTTCTTCGGGGCTCAGCTCCACCACTTCACACCCAATTCCATTGCCTATCTCGCCATTTTCGTTTCTCCGTGTCAAAACTTCTTGGGTTGTCGGCCGCATTGGGGCCTCTTCAAACACATATTCACTTGTCGCTCTCGGACGGTCAAAAAGGCTAACCCGAATGACGAGAGAACCCAAGTAATCCAGATGTGCGGGGGTCTTGGGGTCCAGATGAGGAGTAAGAGTGCTTTTCCAGCTATGACCCTTCCTGAGTCAGTTAGAGGGTGGCAGTCGACCTGGTTCTACTGCCGAGACCAGTCGACTGGGCTCCCTCCCTTCTCTATGAGTCGAGTGAACAAGCCATCTTCTCTGAAAGTAGTTCCGGAGGAGAAGGCCCAGGTTAAAATGTTGATGGAGCGGGTAGTCCAACTCATTCACGATGGTGTGACTGGCATGGATCTTCTGGAGGTTTTCTTTCGTCAGCGTATCCAACCACTCCAGTACCGGGGCCACCTGATGTGGTTGTACTCTAGTACTGAAGACACCACTCGGGTTCACCCAGAAGAGGTCGACGATGTCACGCTGGAGAGGTGGATGACCTCCATCACAGGGAACAATGACAACCCTCGTGGGGCCAGGAGGATCCCGCCACTCGACCAATCTTATGAAGCAGACAAGGTATGACCACTTATCTCCGACTGTAATCATGTTCCGTCTATTCTGTTTCGCTGCAGATCAGTCGATCGACTTTTGTCTTGCTTGTTGTTTTTCAGGTCACCACTGAGTTGTATTCAATGCCCAACGGGGCGCAAGCACAGACTGAGGAGGAGGAAGGAAGTGGAGGTGAAAGTCAGGAGGAGTGGGAATCGGATGGCGATGAGGGTGATGAAGATGCAGGCTCCGATGAGGAGGAGGAGGAGGAGGAAGAGGAGGAAGAAGTAGCGCCTTCTTGTTCTGAAAGAAGGTCCAAGCTTGCCCAAGACCCTGCTGTCGAGCGCGGCAAGGGGGCTGCGTCTGTTGTGCAATCGACCAAGCGTCCTCAGACGACCTCTTCGGCGCCGACTGAGAAAGCGCCGAAGCAATCTCGAGTGGTGCCGTCGAAGCCGACGAATGCTTTACTAAAGATGAAGATGGTGATTCCAACTATTTCTGGGTAATGACATAACTTGTGTCCTCTTGTTTCTCATGGATTCATTCTTGGTCGACTCGTTAGCTGACCGACTGATTTCTGAAACTGCAGCGCTGCCACTTCTGATACCTCGGCCAGACCTGAAGATCAGGAAATGGAGGATGTCGTTACATCCAACCCTGGTATGACCTTTGAAGTTTCGTTTTCAGTCGGTGGGATCTTTGTTTTTAACTTTGACTCTTTTCTACAGCTCCATCCAATATCGTCATTCATCTTCCTGATGATGATGAAGACGAGGAACCACTGAGGCAGAGGAGGAATAGGAGAGCGACTGCTGGCAAGGCAGCTCAGGCCGTGTCAGCACCTGAGACGTTAGTCGCGGAGGGGGACAGTGTCACTCGGCCAACCGTATCCTTTGCGGTGCCGCTGACGAGTGCTCGCCCTCCGTCGTCGAGTGCTGGCCAGCCTTCACTTTTCTCCACCCACCACGTCCCTGAAGACCAAGCAAGCACTGCTAAAGAAGCTATACGCCAGGCGGGGGTTATGATGGAGCGAGTGAAGGTGATCCGAGACGCCAGTCAAGCAGCTTATGACGCCAGTTCAGCCCTTCAGAGCAATGTTCAGGTTGGTCGATCACTGCCTATTCTGTTAGGATATGTTATCTGAAAACTTTCCTTTCTGAAAATCTTAGCATCTATTGTACACCCACTGGGTGCATCGGTTGAGAATCTGGGTTGGTGGGGGCACGCTAAGTGCACCCACTGGCTGTAGTCCCCAAGGCTATGGTCGACTACTGGCAGTGGACTATAGTCTTTATGTCTTGAGTTTTTCTTTTTCCTCGGTACTGTCTTCACTCGATCTGGTCGAATGGAATCATAAACTGGTGGGGGCACGCTGAGTGCACCCACTGGGTGTAGTCCCCGAGACTGTTGTCGACTGCTGGCGGTCGACTATAGTCTGAAGAACACACACACTCTTTTTTTTGGGTCGACTGATCGACTCTGAGTCTAGCTGATAGAACTAGTGGGGGAACACTGAGTGCACCCACTGGGTGTAGTCCCCGAGACTACAGTTGAATGTTTAGATTTAGCTGTAGTCTTAGAAATACTACAATTTTTCTCTTAGTCACCCGGAAGTGATCTATCTTTGACGTCTGTCGATTGGTTTTTTGCAGAAATCTTGCGAGCTTTCCGCTCGTTACACTGAATTAGAGAACAAGCATATCCAACTCGAACTTGATCTGAAGCTCGTCCAGGAGAACTTCACGAAGGCGAAGGAGGAGGCAAAAGGTATGTTTGGTGAGAATCTTGACGACTGTCTTTGCTTTTTGCCTGTCCTCGAGTCTGGTCTTATTGTGATTTTGCAGATAAACTGAGGGATGCTCTGAAGAAGAAGGACCTTGACCTCACCGAGGCGCAGAAAGCGGCTTCGGACAAGACGAAACTTGCAGAAGAGAAGTTGGCTTCGGTCAGCAAACTTGAAGAGGAAAACACTAATCTGAAAGCTACTCTCGACGTGGCCAACCAGGAGGTCACTCGACTGAAGAATGACAAGATGGTCCTGAGTGACAAAGCTAGCGAACTGGTGGGAAAGAAGAATGATCTGGATGCTTATCTAGGAGGACTCGCCAAGAAGCTATTCCTCATGCTTGAAGGTAACCCTTTGTATCTGACAGGCTTTTTAATCTTGACCTCGCCACCAAACTGCTGCCTTAACTTTGGGGTTGCGTCTACAAAGTTCTGCCAGAACTTTGAGGAGGAGATTGGTCGACTGGAGACGAGCCTGGATCCCATCAATTCTCCTGTGAAGGATGAAACTGCTATGAACGTGCTCCGACTCGAGTCTCGCAGTTGCTGCCGTTGTTGACTATCTTGCAAGGCTGAAGGTCGCGACGTCACGCATCGACATGGAGCTCTGTCCAGGAGAAGCACTTCAGAATGATCTTGAGTCCCTGATGACTCAACTGAATGAGGTTCCCAGTCGAGTGCAAGAATGGAAGAAGTCTTCTGCCAGGTGTGGTGCCGACGTTGCTCTATCTCTTGTCCATGTCCACTGCAAAGATGCGCAAGAAGACAAGCTGGCAGCTCTCAAGGTGGCCAATACCAGGAAGCATGACTTCCGATCCTTCATGGAGACCTTCATCGCCGCTGCCACTCGGATCGCAGATGGAATCGATCTGGACGAGTTTGTCGTGCCTTCTAGCCCTCCGCAGGAGGGGTAAAAAACTTCTATGCTTGATGCTTTGAATTTGCCTCGGGATGCCGAGTGATTTTTGTAATCGATAAACCTTAACAGGCTTGATGCCTGAGCACTTCTGGATCCGTAGGACGCTATCCGAACTTGGTTTGCCGTTGAATATGTCTGCTTCCGCTTTTGAACAATCATCCTTCTGTGATGCTCTTTTCCATGTAGGGACGGAGCACAAATTACAGTCGACTTGTACTCGTCATGTTTCTAGGGAAGCGATGGGATGCAGCTAAGCCTCCGAGTGGGAGATTAGTTCTCCACTCGACAGGATTTGGAAACTTAGGCGAGCACTGTGCTGCAGCTAAGCCCCCGAGTGGGAGGTTTGCTCTCCACTCGGTAGGATTTTATAAACTTAGGAGAGCACTGGGCTGTAGCTAAGCCCTCGAGTGGAAGGTTTGCTCTCCACTCGGTAGGATTTTACAAACTTAGGCGAGCACTGGGCTGCAGCTAAGCCCCCGAGTGGGAGGTTTGCTCTCCACTCGGTAGGATTTTAAAAACTTAGGCGAGCACTGGGCTGCAGCTAAGCCCCCGAGTGGGAGGTTTGCTCTCCACTCGGTAGGATTTTACAAACTTAGGCGAGCACTGGGCTGCAGCTAAGCCCCCGAGTGGGAGGTTTACTCTCCACTCGGTAGGATTTGAAAAACTTAGGCGAGCACTGGGCTGCAGCTAAGCCCCCGAGTGGGAGGTTTGCTCTCCACTCGGTAGGATTTTACAAACTTAGGCGAGCACTGGGCTGCAGCTAAGCCCCCGAGTGGGAGGTTTGCTCTCCACTTGGTAGGATTTTACAAACTTAGGCGAGCACTGGGCTGCAGCTAAGCCCCCGAGTGGGAGGTTTGCTCTCCACTCGGTAGGATTTTAAAAACTTAGGTGAGCACGGGGCTGCAGCTAAGCCCCCGAGTGGGAGGTTTGCTCTCCACTCGGTGGGTTTTTCGTGGCATAGTTTTGGAGGAGAAGGTAGCAGTCGACCTGCGCTTCGTCCTCCTTGCAGAGCGCATGTTGTATTTGTGGCGTAGCTCGGAAGGAGAAGGCAGGAGTCGACCTGCGCCTCGTCCTCTTCGCGGAGCGCACGTTGTATTTGTGGCGTAGCTCGGAAGGAGAAGGCAGGAGTCGACCTGCGCCTCGTCCTCTTCGCGGAGCGCACGTTGTATTTGTGGCGTAGCTCGGAAGGAGAAGGCAGGAGTCGACCTGCGCCTCGTCCTCCTTGCGGAGCGCACGTTGTATTTTATACTTAGGCGAACACTAGATTGCAGCTAAGCCCCCGAGTGGAAGGCTGGCTTACCACTCGGTAGGGTTTTCAAAAACTTAGGCGAGCACTAGGCTGCAGCTAAGCCTCCGAGTGGAAGGCTGGCTTACCACTCGGTAGGATTTTGTTAACTTAGGCGAGTACTTGGACTGCAGCTAAGCCTCCGAGTGGAAGGCTGGCTTACCACTCGGTAGGATTTTGTTTAAACTTAGGCGAAACGGATTCGCAGCTAAGCCTCCGAGTGGAAGGCTAGCTTACCACTCGGTAGGATTTTTTTTACAAACTTAGGCGAAACGGATTCGCAGCTAAGCAACCCATTGGGGGACTGATTTATGAGAACAAAAGCAATAACAATCACTAGGAAAATTATGAAACTCTTGTCTTTGATAAATAAACTACAGAAGTACTTTTATTACAACTCATCCGAGTGAATATTTAAGTATAAAAGGGGCGGAGTAGCTCCGCGTTCCATGCTCGGGGCTCGTCAATCTGGTGCTCGACATTGTAAAGGCGGTATGCTCCATTGTGGAGAACCTTGGTGACGATGAAGGGACCTTCCCAAGTAGGAGCAAGCTTGTGTGGCTTCTGCTGATCCACTCGGAGAACTAAATCTCCCTCCTGGAAAGCTCGACTCTTCACGTTTTTGGCATGGAAGCGACGCAAGTCTTGCTGATAAATGGTTGATCGGATCAAAGCCATCTCTCTTTCTTCTTCTAGAAGGTCGATCGCGTCCTGTCGGGCTTGCTCTACTTCAGCTTCGGTGTAGAGTTCGACTCGGGGTGCGTTGTGAAGCAGGTCACTCGGCAAGACTGCTTCAGCTCCGTAGACCAAGAAGAACGGAGTTCTCCCAGTCGACCGGTTTGGCGTGGTCCTTAATCCCCAAAGCACCGACGGAAGTTCGTCGACCCATGCACCAGCTGCGTGCTTGAGGTCGCGCATCAATCGGGGTTTCAACCCTTTGAGAATTAAGCCATTTGCTCATTCTGCTTGTCCATTCGACTGGGGGTGAGCGACTGAAGCATAGTCGACTCATGTACCCTGAGATGTGCAGAAGGCTCTGAATTCCTCGGAGTCGAAGTTTGACCCATTGTCTGTGATGATGCTGTGTGGAACTCCATATCTGAATATCAACTCCCTGATGAAGCTGATGGCGGTGCCGGCATCCAGATTCTTGATGGGTTTAGCCTCAATCCACTTGGTGAACTTGTCGACTGTTACCAGCACGTGGGTGTAGCCGCTTCTGCCTGTTCTCAATGGTCCAACCATATCCAACCCCCATACATCAAAAGGCTAGACGAGTGGAATGGTCTTCAAGGCTGAGGCGGGCTTGTGCGACATATTGGAGTAAAATTGACATCCTTCGCACTTGTCAACTATTTCCTTTGCCATCTCATTCGCTCTTGGCCAGTAAAATCCTGCTCGGTATGCTTTAGCCACAATGGTCCGAGAGGACGCATGATGACCACAGATCCTCGAGTGGATATCATCAAGGATTATCCGACCTTCTTCTGGCGTTATACACTTCTGACCAACTCCAGTCGCGCTTTCTCTGTACAACTGTCCCTTAATCACGGTAAAGGCCTTAGATCGGCGGACGATCTGTCGGGCCTCTTCCTCATCTTCTGGGAGTTCTTTCCTCAAAATATACGCGATGTATGGCACTGTCCAGTCGGGAGTGATGACCAATGCTTCCATGATCAAGTCGACCACTGCTGGAATTTCTACTTCAGTCGGATCTGTGACGCTTTTTGGCTGTGGGGCTTCTTCGGTAAAAGGATCTTCTTGAACTGATGGAGTATGGATGTGCTCCAAGAACACATCACTGGGGATGGCTTCTCTCTTGGAACCTATCTTCGCCAAATCATTAGCCGCTTGATTCTTCGGTCTGGGTATATGATGGAGCTCTAACCCTTCAAATTTCTTTTCAAGCTTTCTCACTGCATTGCAGTATCCAGTCATGGCTGGGCTTCTAAAGTCCCACTCCTTCATCACCTGATTGACCACCAAATCCGAGTCGCCATAAACCATAAGGCGACGGACGCTGAGTGAAATGGCCATGCGCAACCCATACAAAAGTGCCTCATATTCTGCTTCATTGTTGGAGGAATGAAAGTGAATCTGGAGCACATATCTGAGCTTATCTCCTCGGGGGGAAACCAATACTACCCCAGCACAGAAACCATTCAACATCTTAGAACCATCAAAGAACATGGTCCAGTGCTTCGAGTGAACTTGAGTCGGTTGTTGTTGTTCAATCCACTCGGCGATGAAATCTGCTACTGCTTGGGACTTAATGGCTTTCTTTGCCTCAAACTTGATATCAAGGGGAAGAAGTTCAATCGCCCATTTTGCTACTCGACCAGTTGCATCTCTGTTATGCAGAATCTTTGACAGTGGGGCGTCGCTGACGACTGTAATGGAATGATCAGAGAAATAATGAGCAACTTTCTTCATGGTCATGTAAATCCCATACACGAGCTTCTGGTAATGAGGGTATATCTGCTTCGATGGGGTCAATACTTCAGAAAGATAATACACAGGGCGTTGAACTTTGAAGGCTTTCCCTTCTTCTTCCCACTCGACCGTAAGCACTGTGCTGACGACTTGTCCTGTGGCTGCAATGTAAAGCAACAAAGGCTCTTTGTTGATTGGGGTAGCAAACACCGGCTGGGTGGAGAGCAGAGCTTTTAGCTCTGCAAACGCTGCATCAGCTTCCGGAGTCCACTCGAACTTGTCTGACTTCTTCATCAGTCGGTAAAGAGGTAATGCCTTTTCACCGAGGCGAGAGATGAATCGACTTAACGCGGCCAAGCATCCAGTAAGCTTCTGGACATCGTGCACATGCACAGGGCGTTTCATCCGGAGTATTGTACTAACTTTTTCTGGGTTGGCGTCGATTCCTCATTCGGAAATGAGAAAACCGAGTAACTTCCCGCCAAGAACTCCGAATGTGCACTTCGATGGATTAAGGTTGATATCATACCTCCTGAGATTGGCAAATGTTTCAGATAGGTCAGTCAACAGGTCGGAACCCTTCCGTGACTTGACCACTATATCATCCATGTACGCTTCCACATTCCGACTGATTTGAGTGAGTAGACACTTCTGAATCATCCTCATGAACGTGGCTCCGGCATTCTTGAGGCCGAACTGCATGGTGACATAGCAGAAGCACCCGAACGGAGTGATGAAAGCTGTTTCGATTTCGTCGGGTCCATACAGACGAATATGATGATACCCGGAATAGGCGTCTAAAAAGATAGTCTCTCACACCCACAGTCGAGTCGACAATTTGGTCGATGCGAGGGAGAGGAAAATGATCTTTCGGGCAGGCCCGATTGATATGTTTGAAATCAATGCACATGTGAAGTGAATTGTCCTTCTTGGGGACCATGACAACATTGGCGAGCCACTCGGAGTGGTAAATCTCTCGGATGAACTCGGCTGCTAGGAGCCAAGCCACCTCTTCGCCAATGGCTTTTCTCTTCTGGATGGTAGAGCGTCGGAGATGTTCCTTGACAGGTTTTACCTTTGGGTCGACTCGTAGGCGGTGCTCAGCCAGCCCCTTGGGAACTCCCGGCATGTCAGCAGGCTTCCATGCAAAGATGTCCCAGTTCTCACGGAGGAACTGGATGAGCGCTTCTTCCTATTTGGAGTCGAGTGTTGTTGAGATATGAGTCGGAGCAGCATTGGGATCGGTCGGGTGGATGTGAATCGGCTTTGTCTCACCGGACGACTAAAACGCTGATTCGGTAGCCGGCTTCTTGGCTTGCAACAAATCACTCGGATCCGCAGTTTTCTGGTATTCCTGCAGTTCTACCACCGCCATCTGAGCATCGGCGATCTTTGAGCCCTTCTGAAAGCATTCTTCTGCCTTTTTCCGATTGCCAGTGATAGTGATCACCCCTTTAGGACCAGGCATCTTCAGTTTGAGGTACACATAACATGGTCGAGCCATGAATCGTGCATAAGCTGGCCTGCCTAGAATGGCATGATAAGCACTCTGGAAATCCACAACTTCAAATGTCAACTTTTTTTTGCGGAAATGCTTTGAGTCGCCGAAAACCACATCAAGAGCAATTTGGCCGAGTGACTCAGCCTTCTTTCCAGGAATGACTCCATGGAAGCTCATGTTGCTAGAACTGAGTCTGGACATCAGAATGCCCATTCCCTTTAGTGTTTCCGCATACAATATATTCAATCCACTGCCACCATCCATCAAAACCTTAGTCAGTTGAGTGCCTTCGACGACTGGGTCGACCACCAAAGCTTGCCTCCCAGGGGTGGCTATGTGTGTCGGGTGATCAGATTGGTCGAATGTAATGGCGGTCTGAGACCATTTCAAGTAGCTGGGTGTCGCCGGAGCAACCATATTCACCTCACGATTGATGACTTTCAGTCGACTTTTGCTCTCCACATCAGCAAAAATCATCAGGGTGGAATTGACATGGGGGTAAGCTTCATCACTGTCCTCTTTGTCCTCAGCCTTGTCCGACTCCTTTTCCTTATCCTTGGGCTATTTTCCTTGAAACTGCTGGATTAAGAGTCGGCACTGGCGAGTGGTATGTTTCGGGTAAATGAAATTACCCTCTTCGTCTTTCTTCGTGTGGATGTGGCATGGCAAATCCATCACGTCATTTCCTTCCTTATCCTTCACTTTCTTGGGGTTCCAGGATCCTTTAGGCTTCCCTTTGAACTTGCCCTGAGTCACGGCCAGGGCCTCCCCAGGAGCAGCTGGCTCGGCTTTCCGCTTTTGCTTCCGACTGGAGTTTCCTTTTCCCGACTGGCTTGGCTTGTACTTGCCACCCCGGAGTCGATCCTCTTCTTCACCATTGGCGTATTTGGTGGCAATCTCCATCATTCGACTCAGGGTCATGTCTCCGGTCCGACCAAACTTCAAACTCAATTCTCTGTTCTTGACACCTTCCTTGAAGGCACATATGGCTTGGTGACCAGATACATTCTCCACCGTATGATGCAACGTGATCCACCTCTGGATGTAATCTCTCAAGGTCTCATTCGACTTTTGCATGTAGACTTGCAGCTCGGTCAAACCTGCTGGTCGCTTGCAAGTTCCTTCAGATGTCTTGACAAACACTCGGGCAAGATCTTCCCAAGTGTAAATGCTGCTAGGTGCCAATTGATTCAGCCAGGCTCTGACCGAGCCCTCCAGCATAAGCGGTAGGTGCTTCATGGCCACTTCATCATTCCCACCGCCAATCTGAACAGCCACTCGGTAGTCCTCAAGCCAAGTATCGGGCTTGGACTCACCGGTGAACTTACTCACCCCAGTCGCCAACCAGAAGTTGGGAGGGATCACTGCGGCTCTGATGGCCCTGCTAAAACATTCCGGTCCCGAAACATGAACCCCGCTGCTGGTGGGCGCATCTCTGTCATGGCCTTCATGGTGAGCTCTGTTTCGGTCGACCAAACCTTGCACGATAATGGATCTCGCATCAAAGCCTGGTTCCCTGGGGTCGACCGGAGCTCTTCGCCCAACATTGTGCTGGCGTCCGTCGTCTTGTTGCCGAGGGGCGTAAGACCCACCCCTTGGGGGAGGAGTGGGCACTCGACGCCGCTCGTCACGATCGAATCGGTCTTCATATTGATCACGTCGACCCACACGTCACTCACGCCGTGGAGGCGATCTTGGGCTATGAGCTGACTGAACTGTATTCGCAGCGACGGATCGACTGTGAATTCTATTGCGTGACTATGACACAGCTAAATCTGATCTCCCGCTGCTCGGAGCAAATCTCTGATCTGCATCAAGCCTCTACCAGCCTCTGACTGAGAAGGCTGAATTGACTCTGCTATGCGGGCTGTAGCTGCTAGATTCTGAATTGGGATTCGGTATACCTGAGTCGGCGGCGGAAAGAGTTGACGTCGACTGGAGTCCGGTACTCGATGCCGCGCGCGCTTGTCGAGTGCTCGCTGGAGGTTCTCCAGCCGAGTGCGTTCAGCTAAGTTGGCCAAACGCGCATCCTCCAAGGCACGAGCCTCGGGGGTTTCTCCTACGATAGGAGTATGCAGAGCATCCATGTTCCGGCGGCGAAGCTCTTCTCTTTGTAGAGAAGTGAGTGGCTCGGGTTGATATTCCTCGTGGACCTGAGCGGGATCGCCTTCGCCGTCCCCTCCGTCGGTGCGGGGGAAGCTGGGAGGACTATGAGGCCCATTGACCATCAGGACCTCCGCCGCTGGATCACTGCTGTCATATTCGGATGCGGTCTCTATGGAGCCAGTCGACAGATCGAACATGCCGTAGAGAGATTCGTCGGGCTCGATCGCCGCGACTTGGATGGTGGCCGACTGGCGAGCCACTGCGTGTCTCACCCACCGCCGAAGTCTCGACCGACCAGAGCGCTTGCGCTGGCGGGAGACGGGGAGGGAAGACGACGCAGGAGTCGACCAATACGGAGCCGATGGTTGCCGCAGCAGAACGCCGCGGACACACGCCCGAAAGTGCGTTGCCCCGCGGACGGGAAGCGCGTCGATGTCGAGTGGAGCCTCCTGGAGCCAAGCGGAGTCGTCAGCGATGAACGTGAGCGCGCCGAGACAGATCTCGCGGCCCTCGACCAGAACTCCGCCGGAAACCATGATGAAGGCGATCGGAAGAATTGCAACTTCTCCAATAAGTCGCTAAGACACCTGCCCCAAGGTGGGCGCCAACTGTAGTGGTACTAAGTCTGACAGTAGAATAGGGGGTAGGTATGGAGAGGCAAGATCCTAGCTATGGAGTAGTTGTGTACGCAAGAGATTTACGAGTTCAGGCCCTTCTCAGAGGAAGTAACAGCCCTACGTCTCGGATTTCGGAGGCGGTCGACTGGATTATATGCGTAAGAGTTACAGGGGTGCGAACCCTTCTGCCAGTGGAGAGGGGTGGCTTATATAAAGGATGCCAGGACCCCAGCCTGCCGACGTAGCGGAGGGTTAAAGTACATTAAGGCCTGGCGTTACTAGTAACGCCTTACATAAAGTGTCATCATGACCATAAAGACTACTTAATTACAGACCGTTTGGATACAGAGTAGATCCTGAACTCCTGGTGGTCGAGTGAGTCTTCATGGTCGAGTGTCTTCAAGTTCGTCGAGTGTCTTCCAGTCCGTCGAGTGGAATCTCTCTTGGTCGACTGGGAGACGGTCTCTTCTGTAGATGTCCTTGGGGAGGGTACCTGGGACAGGTACATGACCCTACCCTAGGTACATGACTCCATCACCCGGTACGAGGCGGCAATGGCGCAGGCCCTTGCCCTTTCCGCGCTGGCGATAGCGTGGTGCCGCCGGTGGCCCCGCCGTCCCCCATCAAGCCGGAGCTGCAGCCGGAGCCGGAGCCCAAGCCCATCGCGCACTTCTCCAGGAATGGAGTGGTGCGCGAGTGGGTGTCCGCGCCACCGGTTTGGCTGGGGGCGACGCCGGCGCAGAAGCAGGCATACCTCGAGATGTGGCGCCAGCGCCGGCTGGCAGAGGAGCACCGTCGCGGCGAGTACGAGGAGATGCTCGAGCTGCGACCTCAAGGAGGAGGCGCGCCAGGCCGCGGCTGCACAGGCG
>NC_041391.1:140296177-140307828 GCF_002162155.2 Triticum dicoccoides
CCCCTCCGCCCCGGCACTGCCTGCGTCGGCACAACCCGACATGACGGCCCTCTGAAACACGGCGTTCGCCTGGGCCGGGCCGGCGCCGACGCTCATCGACCTCACGGACTCCGAGGACGACGACGACAACGCCTAGGGCAGCGCGCCGCCTCGTAGTTTAGGCTGTTTTTCTTAAATGCAAATGTGGACACGTGGACTCTCGCCAGCTTTCGCGGCCGGCTTTAATGTTTAATTAATGTTTTTTTTAATATAGTGTTCATTTTTTTGGCATCGTCAAAATGGGTCTCAGGCCAGCGTTGGGCGCACGCGTCGATCCAAATGCAAAAGCAGGCGTCTGTGTCCGTCTGACTGGTCCAAACAGATAAAAAACGGACGAAATCGCCGTCCGTTGGAGTTGCTCTAAAGAAAACTGAAATTACTAGAACCTACGTCCGGACCGTGCCGGCCGAGCGGTTGCAGGCGGTTCGAGAATCTACTTTGAAGGTGCCTCTGATGCAGTCTGGACCAAACTGCGCTGGCTATATGTAAAATACATGAACACCCAGGTTTAAACCCCGTACAGAGCCGTGTGCCACGAACTCGCCATGTGGTCTTCGAACTGAAAAGGATCACACGCATATGTAATGTAATTATTCGATGATGATTTATTAAGATTCCGTAAGTTGATCGATCAATCAATTTCCCGTCGCGTCGTCGTGAGCAGATGGTGGGGACTGGGCTGAGACACGGGAGGTCCCATGCAACCGACAACCTGAGATGCATCCCGGCTAAAAAGCCCCCATGAAAATTAGTTTACTGTCAGTGGCATTGGCATGGACCACATGCCCATGGATTCTGGGGAACAGCCCGTCACGCACCCGCAAATTAATTTCTGGTCCCGGGCTCTCGCGTGCCGGCGACGTGCAAACTACTCACCCTCCAAGTTCCCATCGACCTTTTCCAAACTCCGGCAACAACGGTTTCGCCTTGCAGGATCTGGATGGGTCCCGCATGCAAGCGTCGGTACGGTGGCATGAGGAGAAAAGGGGGCTTATCCGAATAGTAAGCATCGTATGGATTGTCTTCGCCGGTCCGCCTCGTCTCCGGTGGCTTTAGGGCCATGAGCGGCGTGGTGGATCTTGGCCCTTGCCGGCGGGGATTCTCCGTTTGTAGATGTTTTTTTAACTTTTGTTAGAATTTGTGTCCTGCTCAGGAAGACGAGACGGCGGCGGCTATCTGAAGATGGAATAAGGTTCTTCCCGTTTAGCCCCCATTTCGATAATGTGTCTAGCACCGCCGGTGGGCGTGTGAAGGTGTGTCTCTGGTGGATCAATCCTTGGTTGATTTGCTCGGATCTGGTCGTAGCACGTCTACGTTTGTGTTTCTTCAGGTTGAATCCTTCCGATCTACACTACTCTTCATCGGCGGCGATTGTTGTTTTGCTGCTGAGGGAGTCCCGGACTAGGGGGTGTCCGGATAGCCGAACTATCATCATCGGCCGGACTCCAAGACTATAAAGATAGAAGATTGAAGACTTCGTCCCGTGTCCGGATGAGACTTTCCTTGGCGTGGAAGGCAAGCTTGGCAATACGGATATGTAGATCTCCTACCTTTGTAACCGCCTCTGTGTAACCCTAGCCCTCTTCGGTGTCTATATAAACTGGATGGCCTTAGTCCATAGGACGAACAACAATCATACCATAGGCTAGCTTCTAGGGTTTAGCCTCCTTGATCTCGTGGTAGATCTACTCTTGTAACCCACATCATCAATATTAATCAAGCAGGACGTAGGGTTTTACCTCCATCAAGAGGGCCCGAACCTGGGAAAAAACATCGTGTCCCTCGTCTCCTGTTACCATCCGCCTAGACGCACAGATCGGGACCCCCTACCCGAGATCCGCCGGTTTTGACACCGACATTGGTGCTTTCATTGAGAGTTCCTCTGTGCCGTCGCGATCAGGAAGGATGCCTTTTCCCGTCTTTAAAGACGGCACCGTCGTCAAGAGAGCTTTGGCCGCCGGCCAAACTGTCCGGCTAGGTGGTTTTCTTATGACCGCCTGTTCGGCCACCGCTCCGACGATGACCTCTCAGGTCATCAAAAGCGATCTTCACGTCAGCTCGGAATTCGCCGAGCAGTTAGATCCGATTAAGCTCTCCTCTGTAAATGAGCTCTTGGATCGCATCGCCGCCCTGGGAGTTGCTACCGACTACGATCAGATTGGGCTTAAAACCGATCTGAGAGAGATTAACTCTCCTCAGGCTACCCACCATGTTGTCGTGGTAGAGGAACAATGCGGCAACCCTTCTTCTACGTTGAAAACCAACTATGTCCGGATTCCCGATCCCTCCAAGCCGGATTCCCGCGGAGGGATGGACGCTAATCAAATACTAAACTTGGAGTCAGGCATCGGACTAGATTTGTTGGAAAGCATCCAGCAAGTCAAGCTTCCAAATCCGGAAACCTCTTGGCCTTTGAGCCTCAGATCGGGCGGGGTTCCGAACTTGATTCCACCCGCCCACCCAAACATAGCGATCTATCTCGAATACGGCAGGAGCCCGATGAAACAATACATCATTACTGGGCCAGATTCCTCCTGGTTATGAACAGGATAAAGGACTGCTGCGAAGAAAGCGCGATTTCAATTTTCTGCAACAATTGCACGGACAAGGGAATCATGAACGCCATAAGTCGTCGCGAAGTTACACGCTTCGTTGACCTAGCGACCATTGTACAAAAATACTGTGCGGTGGAGAGTGCCAGAAACACCGAAACTAGGTTTTGGGACAGTTCGGCCTTGACTACAACCCTAGTCCGAAGTAAAAGGGTGCGCCATACTCAAGCACCTGGGTTAAAAACCAAAAAGCAAAAAACCCCTAAAGGGCATGGAACCGTACTGGAGGGCTGGCTCAACGGACCCTGCAAAATCCACAGTACGGAGGGCGCCACTCCAACACACAGCCTTCGAGCATGTTGGATACTACGGCAGGTGGCCAAAAGTGGCGAAGGCTTTTTAGCCCCGGGCAAACAGCCCAGTAGTACCGGTACGGTATTAACAGTCTTCGAGACTTTCGCATCAAATAACATGCGAAAACGAACAATCCGCGGCCTCACCGAAGTATACCAAGTAGCAACAGCAAATCCATGGAGTGACACGGCTATCACCTTCAACACCAGCGACGAACCTAAATTCCGAACAGCTAGAGCACCAGCTGCATTGGTCCTCAGTCCGATAGTGGACGGCTTTCGCCTTACCAAGGTACTCATGGATGGCGGCAGCGGATTAAACCTCATCTACGAGGAAACCCTTGAAAAAATGGATATTGACTGGAGCCGCATCGAGCGAAGCAGCACAACCTTCAGAGGGATAATCCCTAGTCGAGAAGTACGATGCACAGGAAAAATCACACTAGATGTAGTGTTCGGCTCACCGGACAATTACAGGTCCGAGGAGGTCACGTTCCAAGTGGCCCCATTCGGCAGCGGATATCACGCTTTGTTAGGGAAAGAGGCATTCACAATCTTCCAAGCTATACCCCACTACGGGTACATGAAGCTCAAAATGCCCGGACCCAATGGGATAATCACTCTTGCCAGTGATCCAGATACAACACTCCGTGCTGAAAATAAGACAGCCGCACTGGCCCTAGAGGCATTGTCCGAAGCCCTAGCGGCAGAGGAACTAACTACGCTGCGCTCCATGGTGGATAGGGACGATGTGATACTCGATAAGAGGTCCAAGTCCACCTCTTTTAAACCAGCATACGAAATAGTCAAATTTCAGATCCATCCAACGGACCCCACAAAGACGGCCTCCATTGGGGCACAATTAAGTCCTGATGTCGAAGCCGCACTACGAGAATTCCTTCGGGAAAATTGGGACATTTTTGCCTGGCACCCTTCAGACATGCCAGGAATCCCACGCAGGCTGGCAGAGCATAGCCTAAACATCCTAAAAGGATTCAAGCCGGTCAAACAAGCTCTTCGACGATTTTCCGAACCCAAAAGACAGGCAATGGGAGAGGAGCTAGCCAAACTCTTAGAAGCCGGATTCATCAGAGATATAAAACATCCGGACTGGCTAGCCAATCTAGTAATGGTACCAAAAAAAGACAAATCCTGGCGCCTCTACGTCGATTTTAAAGACCTTAACAAGGCCTGTCCAGAGGACCCTTTCCCCCTCCCTCGCATCGACCAAATCATCGATGCTACCGTAGGGCACGATTCATTGTGCTTCCTCGACGCATACTCCGGATACCATCAAATCAAGATGGCGGAAAAAGACGAGGCTGCAACAGCATTCATTACTCCGTATGGGCCATTCTGCTTCAACACAATGCCCTTCGGGCTCAAAAACGCCGGTGCAACATATCAGCGCCTGATTCAAATATGTGTGGCTACCCAGATAGGCAAAACAGTAGAGGCATACGTGGACGATGTGGTCGTCAAGACCAAACACGTCGAAACTCTAGTAGAAGACTTGAGGGCGACATTCGACAACCTCCGAGCATATGACATTAAGCTCAATCCGGAAAAATGCGTCTTCGGCGTACCAGCCGGAAAGCTCTTGGGCTTCATCGTATCCGGTAGAGGAATTGAAGCAAACCCGGCCAAATCCGAGCTCTGTCACAATTGGATATTTCAAAGGACCTCAAGCAAATACAAAAACTAACCGGATGCGTAGCGGCCTTAAGTCACTTCATCTCCCGTTTGGGAGAAAAGGCTCTGCCCCTCTACCGCCTCCTCCGGTGCATCGAACATTTCGAATGGACGGATGCTGCCACAGCCGGACTCGAAGAAATAAAGGCCATACTGGCAACAAATCCAGTCCTGGCCGCGCCCAACCTGGGCGAACCTATGTTATTATATATCGCAGCAACACATCAAGTTGTCAGCGCGGTACTCGTCGTCGAGCGAGAGACAGAAGGGCACAGATTCCCTCTTCAAAAACCAGTGTACTACGTATCCACTGTTCTAACTCCATGCAAGTCCCGGTACCCACATTATCAATATGCGGTGTTCATGGCATCCCTGAAGCTGCGACACTACTTTCAAGAGTGTTCCATAATGGTGGCCTCCGAAGTACCTCTCAACGATATTATAAATAATCGTGACGCAACGGGCATGATTGCAAAATGGGCTATTGAGCTCTTACCATTTGACATAACCTATAAACCACGGTGAGCTATAAAGTCGCAGGTTCTGGCTGACTTCGTCGCCGAATGGATCGAAGCCAAACTCCCTAAAGAGTACGGCGCATACTCCAATTGGATCATGCATTTCGACGGATCCAAAATGTTGGCTAGCTTGGGAGCTGGCGTTGTCCTGACGTCCCCAACTGGAGACACAATCCAATACGTACTTCAAATAATGTACACGGACTCCAACAACGCAGCCGAATACGAGGCCCTTCTGCATGGCCTCCGATGGCAATCTCCATGGGCATTCAACGCCTAGAGGTGCGCGGGGATTCAAACCTTGCAATATCCCAAGTAAATGGAGACTTTGACGCCAAAGATCCAAAAATGGCAGCTTACCGCAATGCCGTCCTAAAAATGTCAGCTCGGTTCGAAGGACTCGAATTCCACCATGTAGCCCGGGATAATAACCAGGCAGCAGACGTGTTAGCGCGCATCGGTGCAAAATGAGACACCGTCCCTCCAAACATCTTCCTGGAACGGCTCTTTAAGCCATCCGTGTTATGGGAAGAGGAGTCCGGAAATAACAATCCGGAGCCAGCTGCATCACCTAACTCAGACCATTCTGACACAATCGGCGGCTCAGCCAATGAAATAACACCTTCAGCTCACGAAATAATGGCAGTAATTGCCCTGTGGAAAGAACTATTCCTAGCCTACTTAATTTGGCAGGAACTTCCCGAAGACCAAAATGAGGCCCGCTGCATAGTTCGGCGATCTAAAGCCTACAAGGTCCATGAGGGAGAACTTTATAAGAAAAGCACAACCGGAGTCCTTCAAAGGTGTATCTTCGAAGAGGAGGGGCGGAATCTCCTGGCTGAAATTCACGCCGGACTCGGCGGGCACCACGCTGCAGCCCGGGCCCTTGTAGGCAAGGCCTTCCGTACAGGATTTTATTGGCCGACAGCCCGGGCAGATGCTCAGGACTTAGTCCAATGATGCGTCGGTTGCCAGCTCTTTGCTAATCAGAGCCACATGCCACCCACCGCCCCCAAAACTATACCCATTACATGGCCGTTCGCGGTCTGGGGGCTTGACATGGTTGGAACCCTTAAAGGGGGAACCCACAAGCACAAATACTTATTGGTCATGGTGGACAAATTCACCAAATGGATTGAGGCCAAGCCGGTTAAAACGGCAGAATCCGGACCGGTGATAGACTTCATATCCGGGGTGGTACACCGTTTTGGCGTCCCCCACAACATCATCACTGATAACGGCACGCACTTCACGGCCGACGAGGTTAAACTCTGGTGCAAAAATATGGGCATCAAGCTCGATTACGCTTCAGTCTATCACCCCCAAACTAACGGTCAAGTCGAGCGAGCAAATGGTCTATTCATGAGCGGCATCAAACCCAGACTAGTGCGGTCCCTCAAGGAATCTAACACACACTAGGTAGAGGAGCTCGACTCTATACTCTGAGGACTGCGGACCACGCCAAACCGAACTACTGGATTCACACCATTTTTCATGGTATACGGCGCAGAGGCAGTTCTGCCCTGCGATATAATTCATGACGCACCTCGTGTGCGCATGTACGAAGAAAGAGAAGCCGAGTTGGATCGGCAGGACAGTTTGGACGCCTTAGAGGAGGAGCGGGACGTGGCAAAGGCTCGTTCCGCATTTTATCAACAACAGGCTCGAAGATATCAAAGCAGAAAAGTACGGGCCAAAACTTACAATGTCGGCGAACTCGTTCTACGCCTGCCGGACAAGAAAAAGGACAAACTTAAGCCCAAGTGGGAAGGTCCCTTCATCATCGACCAAGTCCTGCCGGCGGAGCATACCGTCTATGTAAAGCATCTGACAACTGACTCGAGGCGAACCCATGGAACGCAGCCCGTCTCCGAAGATTCTACGCCTAAACACCGGACTCAGAGTTCGTCTCACTCCCCCGTCCACCTTCTTATATTTTTTACTGTCTCTTGTCCCCCTCCTTCTTCCCACTTTTTTTTCAATACCTTTTATAGGCTGATTTGCGCTTTGTTCGCACACACGTGATGTGCTCCTAGCACTCATTATACCTAGGGGCTTCTTTACCAGAAGCTTATTCATATGGGCTTCACGCCCAATACATGTGTCATACTTCCGCATGTACCTTTTATTCACCATTATATGCATCGATATGACTTAAGTTTTGGCCAAGCTGGGTTGCCTGGCTCCTGTGCTGACCCCTACGTTCCTGATTGTTCGGCTAGGAGGTAAAGGGAGCACCTCTGCGATTGTTACTGCCGGGTCAGCCGGATGTGTACCTCAGACTGGGTGAAGCCGAAAGCTAGCGTTCTTAAGAGAATATTCGGTCGGTGACTTGAAAGATGATTTATTACTTACTTATTTATCTGCCCCCAGATGCTTTTTCTGCTATTTTCGCAGTCCGGCATTGCACCTTAGGGCATGCCTCCCAGGAAAAGGAACCCTTAACGGAACTATTCTCCCTGGAAGATGTTTCTTACTAACCATGTAATATAACATAACTAGTTGGGCACTTGTTTGATAAAGCAATTATGACCCCGATGCCTTGTCTCCATGCATGCCCCGGTTCTTTTATAACCGTAAGGGTATTCGGACACACTCCGGACTGTTGGGTCCCGAGGTTGAAGTGAAACGGTCCGCAAAGACAAACGATCTACAATCCGGCTAGAAGGCATCTTACATGTCATTTCAAATTACATCGTCAAACCGACTGATTGTACTCCTCCTCAATCCCATCTAACAGGCTGTCTAATTTACAGTCCTGTTGGGAATATTTTGCGGCCAGTTCTACTTGGCCGTACATCAAGCTCACAGGGATCTCCTTCCCATCAGGCCCCGCAGGTCCAACCTCGGCCATGTGGTTTGGGTCAGCCTTCGGGTATCGCGTCTTCACCATGGCCCAGGCCTCCCTGGCGCCCTGACGGCAGACCGATATCTTCCACAAACGGAGGCGTCGTCGTGCTCCCTGAAGCTTCTCAGCAAGCTCACCAAGGCCCTCGGGTAGGGAGACGGATGGCCATAAAGCCTGAACGACGCCACTCATCGCCTGCCGAACACGTTCGAACAATTGCACCAGCTCGGGAAGTTGGTCACCCGTTGACCTAGGCATTTCCTCCGCAGGGCGACCTGTGAGCACACCTAAAGACATATTTCTGTCAATTGACTTCCTCGCCGAATTCTTCTTTTCAAAGGAATTTGCTCAAGCACTTACTATAAATGCCGCGACGAAGCCGCTGATTCTCCTTCATGGAGCCAGACAGCTGGGCCTGAACACCTTTCAGCTCTTCTCCTAGTTGGGTGTGGGCATCTTGGATCTTGTTTCTCTCCTGCTGCACCTTCATAAGCACCCTCTCGCCGGCCTTTAGCTGACGCAGTAGCTGTTGCTTGTCCGGATCTAGTCCGGCGCCCTTTGCAATATTATTGTCAGATTCACGCTGCACTTTGTTAATTAATTATCTTTTCAAAGTACGTCTTTCCAGCGGGGGTCTCTGTGGCTCCCCCTGTGGCGGCCAGTGCGGCCTCAAGTTGGGCCTTGCACTCTTGGAGCTCCTGGGACAGATGGTTATTCTTCTCCGTAAGATCCTGCATAAAAATTGATCCTTAAATCAGTTATTTTAACTATTTTAAGTCTCGGGGGCTACTGGCATATATAACTATTAAAATTACTTACACGTATGTCTTTCACATACTGCTCCGTGGCTCTGGTTAACCCATCTTGAGCGGCACGGAGGTGCGCGTTTCCCGCATCAAAGGCATTTAACGCCTCCGGGGAGAAACACGCGTCACGAAGAATTGTCCGGCGACGCCTGTGATTCATGGCGCTCTCCACCTCAGACCGGGTGGCGGACAGCCTGTCGGCATCCTCTGTCGGAGGAGCGTCCGACTCATGCCTTGTATTTGCCTCCCCTTCCGGGCCATGCGTTGGAGCATGGCTGGCGGAGGCTTGATTGGCAACCTCTCCGGACACTGTCCGGCGAGCACTCTTTCTGGAAAAGTTATGAGCATTAATATACCTCCTGGGAATCCTTCCCTTAAAAATAGCGGTGCTCCGTACCGTTGCGGCGACGTTTCAGTTCGCGTCACACTCCTCTTCCGCCTGCTGGGCCGGACTGACCCTTGTTGGCCGGCCACCGCGGGTTCGCCCCCCCGCCTTAAAGGCACCTCCTGCGATGCACCATCAGTATGGGATGGTCAGAATTGAGCACGGATTAAATGATGGTGTCAAGACCTCGGTTGTAGTCACCTGGGAGGCCGGAAACAAACCAGGATAGTCAGCCATAATGGCGACTAAAGCATTGTCTATGCTGAGCTGGTGGAACACCCCATCGATCAGTTCCACCGCTAAGTCCGGATCCTCTTCGGAGGCCGGATCAAGGGACCTTTCTGGATCCTCGGGTTGTGGAGCTGGGCTTTTTATGCCCTCCACATCCCGACGCAGTTCCTGTGTCAAAATCATACAATAAGACAATTGCCTTTAAAGGCACGGATCAGATATGCATGCGACCGCTTACCCAGCTCCGAGGGTTGTTCATGGAAAACCCGTTTAGAGGATTCGTGCGGAGGAAGTCCTCCTTCTCCCCCTTGTACAAGCCGGACAGGATCTTCACCAGGTCGTCGGCCGAGCCAGGTCCCTTGCGGCCGTGACGGGTGGCGTCATCGTCTCCATTGAAGTCCCACATGGGGTAGCCCCTATATTGGAGCGGCTGCACCCCGCGCATAATGCATGTGGTCATGACTCCGATCATGGTTAATCCGGAATGGGCTAGCAGTCGTATCCGGCCCATCAAGTAATGGACGCTCCTATCATCTTCTCATTGAGGGCTCCGTGGGCGCCAACTCAGGCGTTTCTTCAGTGGAGCATTGCTGAACTCCGGAAGGCCGATTCGGACTGGATCCGGCAGCGGAGCGTCCTCCATATAAAACCACTCCGAAGGCCAGTCTTCGAACGCCTTCTTCGGGGTCCCAGAGAGATATCCGGTCCCGACGATGCGCCATATTTCGGCTCCGCCCACTTGATATATCGACCCCTCGTGAGAGCGGGGTACGAGGCAAAACAGCCTCTTCCACAGCGCAAAATGGGGCTCAATGCCCAAGAACAGCTCACACAGAGCTACGAAGCCCGCGATGTGCAAAATGGAGGCAGGTGTAAGATGGTGAAGCTGGAGTCCGTAGAACTCCAGGAGCCCCCGGAGAAACGGATGTATAGGAAATTCGAGTCCCCTTATTAAGTAGGGGACGAAGCACACCCGCTCTCCTTTGGAGGGATTGGGGGTGCTCTCCGCCTGCTTCCCACCCTTGTAGGTGGCCAGTCCGGCTCGACCAGAAACCATGAAGGCCGGGGGAAGATATCCCTCTACTTGGAGCGTCACTAACTCGCTGTGCGGGACTGAGCATCTCCTCCAATCTCCTGGCTTAGGGCTGGGAGCGCGAGAAGAGGAGCCGCGTCGACTGTCCATGTTGGAATGGGTTTGGTGTCAGATGCGCCTCGATGAGTACTTGCGGAAGGAGGATGGTGTGATTTGGATCTGGATCCTCGCCTCTCTTATAGGCAGCTTATTTGCGCAGCTAGGGGGTAAAACATAAAAATACCCTGGCTTTTCGCATTAGTACGATGCGTGGAAGAAGCCATTATTGGACGCGGAAGCCAAGGAGCGCAACATTTATGAAGCAACCGGACACTATCTGGCAAACACATAGAGCATGGAGAAGAACCCGCCTTGCAAATGTCGAAGACAACATACGCGCCGGATTCGTCGTTATTGAAGCCTGGTTCGGGGGCTACTGAGGGAGTCCCAGACTAGGGGGTGTCCGGATAGCCGAACTATCATCATCGGCCGGACTCCAAGACTATGAAGATAGAAGATTGAAGACTTCGTCCCGTGTCCGGATGGGACTTTCCTTGGCGTGGAAGGCAAGCTTGGCGATACGGATATGTAGATCTCCTACCTTTGTAACCGGCTCTGTGTAACCCTAGCCCTCTCCGGTGTCTATATAAACCGGATGGCCTTAGTCCATAGGACGAACAACAATCATACCATAGGCTAGCTTCTAGGGTTTAGCCTCCTTGATCTCGTGGTAGATCTACTCCTGTAACCCACATCATCAATATTAATCAAGCAGGACGTAGGGTTTTACCTCCATCAAGAGGGCCCGAACCTGGGTAAAAACATCGTGTCTCTCGCCTCCTGTTACCATCCGCCTAGACGCACAGATCGGGACCCCCTACCCGAGATCCGCCGGTTTTGACACCGACAGCTGCGCTGGTCCTATGCGACCTTAGCACGATGACTTCCTGACTGTCTACTATAACAAGTTTTGCTCGGTTCCGGCAAAGGAGGGGAGATGACCTCCTTCCCCTTCGGCCGCCCTCGTCGCGCCTTCCCTCCCTGCCGCCACCGACGGGCGCCCCCGGCGTGGGCCGGGTGGTGTCGACGGCGGGGGGCCTGCCTGTCCCCTCGTCGCCGCCGACCGTCCTAGCCCCCGCCGCCGCCGCCGGTCGC